>NC_049902.1:18783920-19083920 GCF_001411555.2 Juglans regia | reverse complement strand
TTTTGTTTGTTTGTTGTGTGTTAGTTCTTAAATCATGAATATAGAAGGCAGAAACACTTCTACATCCACAGCTGCATCTTCTCCTGGCAACAATAATTGAAAATAACTCAAAACAAGATTTAAAACAAATAAAAAGCAACAATAAATTCTATGGAGTCTCTCCACTTGCATGCTGGTAAAAGAGAGAACAATCTCCACATTATTAATACTGCAAAGTTGATTTGCAAGATCTAAATTATTTAAATTTGATGTGTTAATACGCTTGCTTGCAAATAGAAAGTTTCGACTATATTTTTTCGACATTAAATTTTATTTCTAGAGTTTACAAAGTTCCAATTTAGTCCATTAGAACTTTAATATATTGACGTCATGCAGTCCTTTATATTTTTCCTAACTAGGCGCCTAGAGCTTTTTTTGAGCACCTAACTAATATCAGGATCCTTTTAGTCCTTTTGCCCTACACAAAACACGCAAAAACCAGGATGGTGGCTCCAAAGAGTTGGCATGAATCAGCACCAAATAGCACATGATGTAATGCACGGAAGACCAAGTTAACAACAAATATTAATGGATGCTTACCACACAAGCTGGAGCAAGAGGAACAAAAGTGAGATTTTTCTTCGCACCCTCATTTTGTATATCCAAAGTCTAGCAAGAAGATAAAGCAAAAATACGTCAGATTTCCATAAAGAAGTTCTAAAGAATACTTTTTTTTTTTTATAAGTTCTAAAGAATACTAATGGTTCATTGGTGCAATTTTCATCCATGTGAGTATCAAGGATCAATGTTCATACAAAATTAAACTTGTTGGGAGGTGTCAGCCTTCCTTTGGCACAAGTGTGCGGGCACAAACTCACATGGTTAATTTCACCAGACGAAATCATATATGACTAAACAAGAAATAAAGGAAAAGTCTGAAGGCAGTCATTTTTGTGCACCCCTTGTGCACAAAAATGAGTTGGGTTGTTTTTCTTACTAATATTTTCATTTTTTTTTTCAGGCACAACTTGAAAGTTGGAAGTTGGAACATTTAGAAATTTGTAATATTTAATATATTTTGGTTCATTTGTTGGGCATTTAGAATATTGTAATTTGGAAGCTTGTAATTTATTTTATTTTGGTGCATTTGAAAGTTTGTAATTAAATATTTAAATGTTGTTGGAACATTTATTTTGGTTGGCTCTTAGAACATTTTGGATTTCTTTTTTGTTAGAATGATGTGGATATCAGGATATGGAATCTAGAATCTAGATGATGGGAGTACATGTAAAAATAGGACTTTTTTTTTTAATTTTTGATGCATGTTATTGTAGTAGTGTAAGTATCTATTATTATAATAGATGTGGATGATAGATGGTAGGTGTGATATGTGGATGTTTATTGTAGTGATTAATATTTAGTTGGATGTGGATATGAGGATATGGATAATGGATGATGTGGATATCAGTAAGTTTGGCCATTCGAAACTTTTGTAATGCAGGTTTTTGTTTGCATGTTCTTTTAGTATAATGATAACATTAGATTGATATTGCATGCATGTCCAGGTCTTCTATTTAGTTTAGATTGTAATATTGAGAAAGTTGAAATTTGAAAGCCCACAAATTATATATATATTTTTTTAAAAGTGAGTCAAATATGAAGTTAAAAAAGATAAAAAAATAAAATAAAAAAATCCGACTCCGCTCCGACAAGTCGGAGTCGAAGTCGGAGCGGATTATGTAACTCGCGGAGTCGGAGTCGGAGGTCGGATTCGACCTCCGACAAAGTCGGAGTCGGAGTCGGAGGATGGGCCCTCCGACTCCGAACCAATCGGTGCTCAGCCCTAAAATCATCAACAAAACGTGCGAACGTTTTGAATTATACATTCGAACTTAATCCACGTGATCTGTGCTTGTTTTGGGATTATTAACGTAACGTTCGTACGTGAACTATTATACATTCAAACGTTTGTGAGTGTTAAAAATTAGGCGGTTCATTCAGCGGGAACCAAAATTTCATGTAACTTGCAAACGTATATAATGACATTTGAATTGACCGGATATTTGATGTGGCAAATTTTCATTTAACTTGTTGCTACAATAGCTCGAGGACGTCTTCAATACGTTGTCGTTTGAATACAGTGGACCTATAGCAATAGGTCCAAAATTTTTGAAAAAAAATAATGTCGCCCCAGACAAGTCTGGGGCATTTATTCCGTGCCTTCTTCACTTTGAGAACTCTATTTCACTGAAACAGAGATAGAGTGAGGGAGAGAGAGTGAGCATTAGAGAGAGAGAAGAGTGTTAGAGAGAGAGAGAGAGAGAGTTAGAGTGAGAGAAAGCGTTACAGAGAGGGAGAGAGAGAGTTAGAGAGAAAAGAGTTTAATAGTGTGAGGTTAGTATTATATTTTATTTATTTATTTTGAATAATGTTGTGATTTTTCTATATATTATTTAATTTGTACTAACTAGTATTGTGTTTTTGTTTGAAGAATTATTTCTTGGAGATTTTTGAAGCTTGACATTTATTGGGGATTAATATTGTGGGGAAATGTGAGTATGTGAATATGTTTTTTGGATATTGTGAAAATGTTATATAATTGATTGAGAATCTGTTTGGATATTGTGATTTTGTTGTTTGGATATTGTGAATATGTTATATAATTGATTGTGAATCTGTTTGGATATTGTGATTATGTTGTTTGGATATTATGAATATGTTTGGGTATTGTGAATATGTTGTTTGGATATTGTGAATATGTTATATAATTGATTGTGAATATGTTTGAATATTATATAATTGACTGTGAATATGTTTGGATATTGTGAATATGTTATATAATTGATTGTGAATATGTTTGAATATTATATAATTGACTGTGAATATGTTTGGATATTGTCAATATGTTGTTTGGATATTGTGAATATGTTATATAATTGATTGTGAATATGTTTGAATATTATATAATTGATTGTGAATATGTTTGGATATTGTCAATATGTTGTTTGGATATTGTGAATATATTTGGATATTGTGAATATGTTGGATATTGTGAATATGTTGTTTGGATATTGTAAATATGTTATATAATTAATTGAAACTATGAAGAATATTATAAATATGTTGGATATTATGCAAATTATAAGTAAATAACTTAACTATATATAAAGTATAATATACATATAATAACTATAATTAATAATAACTTATTAAATATTCCTATCATTGTGAGGTTTTAAACCATTATATTATTAAATATATATATATTTATATATATATAAAGAAAGTAAAATACTCTTCAAGAAAGAAGTCTTGAACCCACCAAATAAGAAGATGAGAATAAATAAATATACTTATTTAAAATAAAATAGAGAGTAAATAAATAAGGATAAAATAAATGCTTAATTAGAAATTATATACTTATTGTCTATTTAAATAAATAACTCACTCAATTAAGTATAACAATTAAAATTATAATTTAGGAATAATAAAAATAAAAATTATATAATAACCTTTAAAATTATATAATAACAATTATAATAACAATTAAAATTACATAAGTATCAATTAACAATGTCCTAAGATATATAATAACAATTAAAATTATAATTTAGGAATAATAACATTCCAAATTATATAATAAACTTTAAAATTATATAATAACAATTATATAATAACAATTAAAATTACATACGTATCAATTAACAATGTCCTAAAATATATAATAATAATTAAAATTATAATTTAGGAATAATAATCCGAGATCAATCATTATAGTATTTCGCATAGGATAGCCCCAACCAATCCAAGATCGCTATAAAAACTTTGTTGCTTGTTGAAAAATCTAAAGTTTCAATTCCATAACTATTAATTTTTATTTTATTTTATAAATTAACAATGTGAAACAATTAGTAGTGTTATATTGTTAAACTAGAGAGATATGAAAGAATATGTGAACAAGCTTCATGTCTTGTAGACAACGAGGAAGAATGATCTTGAAAAAGTATCTGTCAAATTGCTTGACTATCAAAGTCTCTCCGGCCTTGAAGTTGTCAAGGCCAGAGAGTTTGTGACACTTAAGTAATTAGACTAAAATTTAGACATTTTTTCAATATCATTCTTCCTCATTATCTACTCATGATAAGAAACTTGTGAATATATTCTTCCCTCTCTCTCTCTAGTTTAACAATATAACATTACTATTTGTTTGACATTGTTAATTCAAACAACATGAGGATATTGTTTGTAGTGTTTTTTGATAGATATTATGTGACATTGCATAAATAATCTTAGATCTGTTTGGAAATTAGTGTACATTTATGTGTCTACTAATTCCTAAATTGTCCAGTGTGGACAGTTTGAGATTATATTATCTGTATTGAACATTTTTGTTACTTCTACTTTCCACGTTTAATACGAAATTTCTGTGTCTTCCTGTACTATTCTTCGGGTATACTATTCGTAGGGTCACAATCCCTCTATGTGAACATGTATATTTAGAGAACTATGGGGAAGTGCTGCCGAAATTTCTACTAACGTGGAAAGTAGTAGAGTGACGAGATTTGTGCAATATGGATAATATAATCTCGAATGGGATATGACCAAATACCTTATCAAAAAAACAATGAGAATTGAAGCATGACATGCATGTGAATTTTCTATGTAAGTGTTACTAATATATAGATGTTTTTAAAAATGGACAAAAGTTGAATGCGTCTAGGCGATAGACTTGGAAATGATTACGTACCCTATGCACGTGGAGTAAGAACCTTCATTGATTTTGCTTAGGCCTCTACTGATAGTCGTGGTTACATTAAGTGTCCATGTTGAAAGTGTAAAAAGTTGTGCACGATAGGGTTGGATGAAGTTGAAAGTCATATATTTGTGAACCGTATGGATTTGGGGTATACCCAATGGGTACTGCATGGTGAGTCATATGAACAATCAGCGAATGTATTATTCGGTCATCCGAATTATTTGTGGCACATGCATGGTGCTTATGAGCAAGATGAGATGGAGGAGATGTTGGGTGACATTAGAGCTGAGATGTTTATGGATGAAGTTGACGACAATGCCTCAAGTTGCCAAGGGATTGAATTGTATGCATTGGCTCATAGTCCCTCAAATAGAGCATTTTGATATACTGCATGCACGATTCGAGGTTATAGATTCCATACTCTAGACTGTGAACGTAATAGAAAGACTCAAAACTCTGGTGTGTTGGTTGAGGGGAGTCATGGAATAGATGATATTGACTATTATGGTGTCATACGTGATATTATCGGATTGAAATATCTGGGTGGATCTGTAACATGTCTTTAAATGTGATTGGTAGGATCTAGGCGGTGGTTGGGTTTCGATACATGGGGATAATCACTTTACAAGTGTCAATACTACATCTAAATGGTACGAAAATGATCCATTCGTATTAGCTTGTCAAACTACCCAAGTCTATTACTTGATTGATCCGATGAAAAGGCGCTGATGAAGATAGTGGGGAAATAACTTGGCATTTCGTACAAAAATTTGTCCCTCGAAATATATATGAAGCAGGAATTAGTGTAGATTATGAGAATAGTGAAAATGAAAAATGACATTTTGATTATAGAGGCCTATCAAGAAGATGGAGGGGTATTAACTTGTTTGTTGATCTCGGTGCACTCGAGTTGCTCCCATTGTGTAGAGATGACGTCCCACCCGTCCATCTCGACCTGTCTGTATTAAATGATCATTCAATTCAAATAAGTGAGGAAGAAGGAAAAGAAGAGTCAGAAGAAGAAAACAAATCAGAATCCGAAGAGGAAGTGGATAAGGAGGACGAAAAAGAGGTTGATGTTGATGACGAAGATGTTATTGAGGGAGATTCTGAAATAAGCATAGAAAATACATTTGAAGATGAAGACTAAAAGTACTAAATATTTTATTCATATAGGTTTCTATAGAATATTATACTTTTTATAATTTATTCTAACTAATTTTCTTTGATATAATTAATCATTTTCAAGGAAGTCGCCAAAACGACAACGAAGAAATATGCCTCCTCTGCCAAGTCCAAGTTGTGAACCTATTGAGGACTACCCACCTAAAGAATCTGCTCTTGAGATCAAGTTAACACGCAAGAGAACAACAGTCAGTCGACACCTACCAGTAAGGAAATGTCATTGATGATTAATTATATGATTAATACTTTTGTCTCGATAACTATATAACTATAATTATACTATTATCATATGGTGGATGCATCTACTCGTTGTGGTCGTGGCTATACATGTGGCATCTCTCTTGAGAAAAATAGAAGGCACGAAAAATTCAAGATCACCATTCCTGATAATTCCACTGGAAGAGTGGATGATAGTGTAGTAGCACTTTCCTCCTATATTGGCACAGTAGTCCGAGCTTATACTCTATTTTATGTGCGCTCATGGCGAGATGTTTCGAATGAGATTAAGAAGTACATTCGAAGTCGTGTGCTAGTGAGTTTACTTTGACAGTACATTTTTTTCACCAAGATTAGCATATCATATTTTTAACCTAATTCACTTATTAGGATGAATTCAACATGTGAATAATTTATTTTTTATTTGTATTTCTTTTAATACATTACATATTGTGTGCTTTCTTTCAAATTGCAGGAGAAAATGATGGAGATGCAGTCAACTTCTGGGGAATCATCTCCTAGTGACAAACATATTCACTTAAATGCTAGGGCCGTAGTCTAGTACTACAAGAGGTTTGGGATGATCTTTTAAGCATAGATGTTCATCATTCTCAACCTAATTGATTTCACAAATTAATAATCTTGCCAAAGATTTAGAAGCTTTACGGTGGGAGAATGAGTATATGAGGTCGGACAGCAAGAGCTAGAGTCTCTATTAGAGCGACAATCTCATTTAGAGATGTGTTTGCAGGACCAACAGAGAGACCATGATAAAAGAATATGCAGTGAAGTCCAAGAGCAAGTGCAGCAGAAGATGATGGTGCAAATGAAGCGTGTTATGTCGTTACAACAGAGTCACGATGGGTGAGGAAAGAAGAAGAAAGGAATTTTATCAATTTTATCAGTGTATATAACTTATTTTAATATCTAATTTTGAAACTTTATAAGACATTTTTAATTGTTAATTGATGGTGTGTAATATGATACAATTTGTATGTTTTTAAATTTTATGAAATTAGTATTTCTGATCTATACGTTCCAATGTAAATAAAAAACGTTCGAACATTCGTTCACAATCGAACGTAATTACACAGAATTGTAACATAACGTTCGAACATCTGACTCAACGTTCGAACGTACTCACCCTCAAACGAACAAAATGTTCGAATGTTTAAACGATTAACCTTCGAACAAACCTCTGAATGTACCACTTGCGTTTGAATGCTTCTTCGTTAACATTCGAACTAGCATTTGAACGCCAATCGGTCGGGATGACATTTGAACGTTAGATTGGACGTCTGAACGCAACTTTCTGTGACATATCTCAACTGTCACGAAAAAAGGGAACGTTCGAATATTACACCAAACGGAATGCCTCCAACCATCACTAAAAATATTTTTAGTGACGATTCAACAATAAATCATCACCAATTATTTTCTGTGATGCACATTCGGTGACGGTCGTGGTGACGATTTCAAACCATCACCAAATATCTTTAGTGATGTTTTGGTTATTTTAGGTGATGGTTTCCTCTATCACAAAAGACAATTTGTGTTGTAGTGGATGAATACGGTGTCGTTTACTTCTAATGAATTGATGAATACGGTGTCTTTGCTTTTATTGTACTAATAGTTATGTTAGTTAGTATTTGGTGTCCTTTTTCCTTTAATGAATTGTAAATGAAGTAGTCCCTGGTTTAAGAAGATGAAACACAGTTGTTTAATCCTTCATGTGCATTGTCATCTCGCAAATTCAGTATAAAGGCAGACATGAGTTGGGGTTGAGGCCAACTCTGGTATTCAAGTGCAATTTCTCCTCTTCTTCTCTCTCTATCATTTACTCTTTCTCTCTCTAGTTCTTGATCACCATTCTGGAGGTTGACTCCCTCAAAGCAGTCATCATTTATAGCAGAAGGGTCCATCATAGTTGGTATCAGGAGTCAATAGTAATGGCAGAAGGTACAAGATCTTACGCACAGATTGTGGATGCACTTAACCAAGTCAGACAACGGCAAGAAACACAACAAAAACAAATAGAGGATACAAGTTCCATCTTATTTCAACAGCAAGAAGCTGCAAGACTTGACAGGGTGAATCAAGTGAAGAGATTCCCGGAGCTTTTGCAGCAAATATCAAGAATTTCTTACAACAATTCTAAGGGCAATGGACATAATGTAAGAAACAATCAGGACAGTCAACGTGGAGGCAGAGATGGTAATTATAATGAAGGAATGGGTGAAGTGCAAACTCAAGACATGGGTGACAGATCCCTTGCTAAAGGGATTAACCTTGACTTTCCAAGATTTTTTTGGTAAGAACCCTGCAGCATGGATATATAGGGAAAACCAATACTTGTTTTGTATGATCAAATTCCTCCTGGCCAAAGAATCTTTTTGGCTTCATTTCACATGTATGAGGAAGCCCTTATCTAGTTTCAAAATGCTAATGAAGCAGGTGCTTTCATTCTTGGGAAGAATTCACACAAGTTGTTCAAGTGAGATTTCGATCATCAGTTTATGATGATCCAATGGAGGCATTGACACGTTTGAAGCAAGTTAATTGTGTCACTATTTATAAGGCAGAGTTTGAGTTGTTTTCAAATAGAATTGAAGGGGTTTCTAAAAAAAAACAAGCTAAGTTGTTTTTTAAGTGGCTTGAAGAATGAAGTGAGACTACCAGCGAGGATGCTTAATCCCACTACCTTGAATGATGCCTTTGGGTTGGCCAAGATACAAGAACAATATGTGTGGTTGACTAAAAGATCTTGGAGGGGCACTTCTAATGATCTTGGTGGTCAATCTGCAGGAGGATCCAAACTAGGGACACCTAAGGTGTTGCCTAATACTAAACTACCTTATAAGAAAGTCTCTGAAGCACAAATGCAAGAAAGAAGAAGAAAACGCCTTTGCTATTTTTGTGAAGATAAGTGGCATCAAGGTCACAAATGTACTAAACCAAAGATTTATTTTTTAGAGGGAATGTATATTCTTGATGATGAAATTGCTGAAAATCAAGATAAGGTAGAGGATAATGAAGAAGCAATGCAGTTTGGTGATATTGCTTCGATTTCTTTACAAGCTATTGGAGGGACTCCAAATCCTAAGACAATGAGGATTGTGTGGGTAGATTAATAAAAAGAGGGTAGTCATTTTAATAGACACTGGTAGTACCCATAATTTTGTAGATACTACAGTGTCTGAGAAGTGTGCTTTGGCAATCAATAAAGATCATTCCATTCAGGTTCGAGTGGCCAATGGAGATGTTGTTCAGAGTTTGAGCAGAACTATTGTTGTGGTAGTATAGATGCAAGGTATAAGTTTTATTGCTGATTTCTTCACCCTTAATTTGGGAGGGTGTGATGTGGTTATGGGAGTGCAGTGGTTGCTATCACTAGGGCCTATACTTTGGAATTTTGTTGAGTTACACATGCAATTTTGTTATGGCACCAGAGCTGTGATTCTTAAGGGGTTAACATCACCAATTGCCGAGTTGGTTGATAACAAAGAGTTAGCCACTATTTCTAAAGTGGGATCAAAGGGCTTTTGGCTCTAGTTGATGGCTGTGGAGCCTGCTCAGAAACAATCTGTCATGTCTCCTCAGATTGATGAGTTGTTGCAGAAATATGAAAGGGTTTTTGAGGACCCTAAGGGCTTTCCTCCCTATAGATCTCGAGACCATCATATTATTTTAAAAGATGAGTCTATTCTTGTATCTTTGAGGTCATACAGATATCCACATTTTCAAAAAGTGGATTGAAAACATAGTGACTGAACTGCTTAAGACTAGGTTAGTAGACCAAGTCAATCTCCATTCTCATCACCTGTGTTGCTAGTCAGAAAGGCAGATGGTTTTTTGGGGATGTGCATGGATAATAGAATGCTCAATGAGGCCACCATTAAAGATAAGTATCTCATTCCAGTAGTTGATGAACTCTTGGATGAGTTATTTGGCTCAACTATTTTTTCAAAGCTTGATCTTAGGTCAGGTTATCATCAAATAAGGATGAGGCCTCAAGACATACACAAAACTGTATTTAGAACACATGAGGGACATTATGAGTTCCTTGTTATGCCATTTGGACTCACTAACGCTCCATCAACTTTTCAAGCTCTCATGAATAATGTGTTTAAATGATTCTAGAGAAAATTTGTAATTGTGTTCTTTGATGATATTATAGTGTATAGCAAGGACCTATAATCTCATTTGACACATTTAGCTACTGTTTTGGGAGTTTTGAAGCAAAATGAGTTATATGCTAAAACGTCTAAGTGTCATTTGCATGTCAAGAGATTGAGTACTTGGGCCAATTGATTTCCAGGGAGGGTGAAAGAGTTAACCCAAGGAAATTGGAAGTAATGGTTAATTGGCTAGTTCCAAAAACTCTTAAAGTTTTGAGGGGTTTTTTGGGTTTAATTGGTTATTAAAGAAAATTTATTAAACACTATGGCCAGATTGTAGCCCCACTGACTTGTTGAAAAAGGATGCTTTTTGTGGAATGAGGAAGCTACCATGGCCTTTAATGAGTTGAAGAAAGCTATTGTGACTCCTCTTGTGTTAGCATCGCCAGATTTCACTCAAAAAATTGTGATGGAGTGTGATGCATGTAGAGTTGGGGTGGGTGCTGTGTTGATGCAAAATTAGAAACCCATAACTTTTTTAAGCCAAGCTTTAAAAGGAAATAATTTAACACTCTCCACGTAAGAGAAAGAGTTGCTAGCATTGGTTTTGGCCTTTAAAAAATGGAGACCTTACTTGTTAGGATCATTTTTTACAATAAGAACTGATCATTTGAGTTTGAAATACTTGTTGGAGCAAAAAGTAGGTACAACAGCTCAATAAAAATGGATCTCAAAGCTGTTGGGCTATGAATTTTCCTTTGTATATAAGAAAGGGATAGAGAATAAGGTGGTTGATGCCTTGTCTCGAAAAGATTGCCAAGAAGATGAAGCTATAGTGTATGCCATTTCATACCCTACACCAGTCTGGTTAGAAGAGCTTAAACAAGCTTATGTCACAGATCCAGTAACTCAGCAACAGTTCGCATTGATGACAGAGGGTTCTCGTTCACATTCCTCTTTTACTATGAAACATGGGGTGTTATTAAAAAAAAGGCAAGATTTATGTGCCAAATTATCCATAGTTGAAGTTGAAGTTGAAGTTGTTGCATTTTATTCATTCCAGCCCCTCTGCTGGTCATTCAAGATTTCATAAATCCTTACAAAGGGCAAGATATGATTTTTATTGGTCTAGTTTTAAAAGGGATGTGAAGAGCTTCATTCGAGAGTGTGAAACTTGTCAAAGAAACAAAGTAGAAAACATCCACCTTGCTAGATTGTTACAGCCTTTGACAATACCTTATAATATTTTGACTGATTTTTCCATGGATTTTGTGGAAGGCTTGCTAGTTTCTAAGGGTTATTTAGTGGTAATGGTCGTTGTAGATAGGTTGTCAAAGTACTCTCATTTCATGCCTTTAAAACACATTTTTACAGCAGAGAAAGTGGCCTTATTGTTTTTTGACCATGTCTTCAAATTGCATGTTATGCGTCAAAATATTGTTTATGATAAAGGAGCTACTTTTAACTAGTTCCTTTTGGAAGGAGTTATTCAGATTACAAGGAGTCACACTCTCCTATTCATCTACCTATCATCTCCAAAGTGATAGCGAAACTGAGGCAGTGAATAAATGCCTTGAGCATTTTTTGAGATGCTTTACAGCTGACAAACCCAGATCATTGACTAACCTTAGTTGAATGGTGGTAGAACACCACGTTTTACACTTCTACCAAGTTAACCCCCTTATAAAGTGGTTTATGGCATAGCTCCAACTAAATTGCAATCTTATATCCCTGGTTTATATGTTAATCATGCAGTAGAAGAGGTGCTGAGAACAAGAGAGGAGATGTTGGCTACTTTAAAGCTTAATTTGCAAGCTGCTCAAGAGAGGATGAAATACCAAGCTGATAAGTCAAGAACTGAAAGAGAATTCCAGGTGGGAGATTGGGTGTTTCTCAGGTTATAGCCCTATAGGCAACAGTCCTTAATGGTTACGAGAAATTTGAAACTATCTCCTATCTCTTAAGTACTATGAACCATTTTAGATACTTGAGAGGATTGGTCAGGTGGCATATAAGCTGGATTTTCCTCAGACTTCTAGTTTGCATCCAATGTTTCATGTTTGGAAAGGAAGCTAGGCCAACTGATATGTCTTCTGTCTACATTACGACCAGTCAATTTTCATGGTGAATTAGCCCCAGAACTTGAGTGCATTTTACATTGAAGGACCAGGAAAGTCAATAACAAGCCATTGGTGGAGGTTCTTATATAATGGAAGTGGGCTACTATCGAGGAAGCTACTTGGGAAGCTTATTGGGAATTACGTGAGAAATTCCCTCACCTTTTGGGCAAGGTTGTCTAGAGGGGGAGGGTGTGTTATGTGCCTGAAAAGTGATGAAGTGCAATGGCTGGGCAGTGATGAAGTGCAGTGGAAGGGTACTGTGATGAGGTGTAGAAGAACAAAGATTGATCGACAGTTTTGTTAGTTGATACGACGTTGATGAATACGATGTCGTTGCTTTTATTGTACTGGTAGTTATGTTAGTTAGTATACGGTGTCGTTTTTCCTTTAATGAGTTATAAATGAAGTAGTCGTTGGTTTCAGGAGATTAAACACAGTCGTTTAATCCTTCCTGTGCATTGTCATCTCACAACTTTAGTATAAAGGCAGCCATGAGTTGGGGGTTAACGCCAACTCTGGTATTCAAGTGCAATTTCTTTTATTCTCTTCTTCTTCTCTCTCTTTCTCTCTCTAGTTCTTGATCACCATTCTGTAGGCTGGCTCCCTCGAAGTAATCATCATTTACAGTGGAAGGGTCCATCACACAACTCTTCTTTGTACTCTTCCAAAACTCCTTGAAACAAAACACCAAGGCTACCAATGTTAGATATTTTAATATGAATCACTAATGTTCGGATATTCGATTTTCTATGATCTACGATATTAAATAATAACAGTTATAAAGTACATTTCTTCATTATAGTTTGATAGAGAATCTAACTTGATTATGAGAAAAGGATCACCTTAACAATTTGACCTTCGAGTGTCTCCCGATGGCTAGAGATACAACTATATTGTAGGTGAGAACCCTTAAATCTCTTAGTGCTTAAATAGACTTCTGGCTATCATGAAATCTAGATGTATTTATATCCCACTATAATTCATTCATTAAGTGATGTAATTTGACCTAATATGAACCTACAAGGATATGGGTGTACGTGTGGGACATCGAGTTTTAATAAAGCTCTTACAACCAAACCTAGAACCGTAAAGACTTCAAAATTCTTAACATATCGGTGTTGACATGGAGGGATAGAGTTAATAATAATCCAAGAACCAAGAACCAAGGTTTTAAAAGAAAAAGAACAAAATATAATTTAGTGGAAGAAAACAGTTGAATGCCACTCAATTTATAAATCCAGAACTACAATATATTTATTATTTGTTTCTCGATATATCTGTTATTAGTATAATCATAAATAAGTATTATTCATCAATATAAAATTTTGCACAAAATAATAGAGAAATAATAAAAGAGTAAAGGAAAAAATATAAGAAAAACTGAAGCAAGACCATTTTAACCTTCAAGTATGATCATTCGGTTGAACTCATGTGCTTGTAGAATAATTATTCATCCAATATTATTGTCGACTTGTAATGACCTAAAAAAAGAGTTTATCAGTGATACTAAAGTTTACAAGGGCTATAAAATAAAAAGGAAACTATAGTCGCAAGCAATCTTGGGAATTTATAGCAGAATTAAGTATTAACACAACCATATAGAGAGAAAAAAAAAAAAAAAAAAAAAAAAGACAAGGGAAATATTTCATTGAGTGGTAAATAATCTTAACAATCCATATATGAGAAACTGAGTATTGATGTTTTGTTTCGTAGCCCAAGCAACTCCACGGCGCCCCAATTCATCCACCTGGAACTATGAAAAAATGAGAACCTCAGGTTGGTGGGGGACACCTCCGATGCCAAAGTTAGTGTGCAATTTCCTTATGAGAACTATGAAATCAATGTATCAAAGTGTCTAAACCCCTCCCCTCATGAGGGAGGGGGTATATATACCTGGTTAGGGGTGATACTTGGGAAGGGGATTGTGGATGTGTCCCTTCGTACTCGGGCCGATGTGTCCCTGCCAACTCCTTGTTGTGCAGCAGATTTGCCAGACTTGGTGGGGGTGTCTCCCCATGTTCTGTGTCGTGCATTGGCCCGTGCCCTCTATGCTCCCGACATGGACTTCCCATGTCTGCACGGATTCACGCTGGTTGGGTTCCACGAGGCCACCTACCCATGTCATTAATGTTGGCGTCGCCTTGGTTTCTGTGGCCTTCCAACTCCCGTTGGTTGATTTGATCGGGGGGAGGTCTCCCCACATCTCGTGCTACACATTGGCCTGTGCGCCCTACGCGCCCGACGTGGCTTTCCACGTCTATGCAGACTTGCATCGGTTGTGCTTCACGAGGCCACTCGCCTACATCATCAGTGACGCCTCAATTTTCGTAGCCTCGTTGCACACCAACGCTATATAAGGCCCCCTCCCTTCTCATTTCCACCATTGTTGCCTCTACCTTCTCTGAACTCTTCACCGTCGCATCCTCCCTTGTTCCTTGAGCTTTCCATGCCCTTCTTCTTAACTTTCACCATCGTCTTCAGCCGTTACCATGGCCCCAAAAAGTTCTTCCAGCGCTAAGCCTCTGTACTTTGCTAGGAGGAGTTGGGAGTCGTCGGTCTCCCCTAATGACCTCCGAGCATTCAAGGTGAAATACAACATCCCTGTATCGGCAATTCTAGAGGTCCCAGGGCATCGAGTACCTACCGTGGACTCTGATGGAATGGCGACCCATGTGGCACTCTACCCCCTCATGTTCACGAACGGGCTTCGCCTCCCATTTTTCCAACCCATTCGTGACGCTCTCAACTTCCTAGGGTTGGCCCTTGCACAGCTCCATCCGAACGCCTAGCGACTCCTGGTGGTTAGTTGCATTATCTACTGGAGGCTGCTCAGCTCCTGTCCTGAGGAGTACCTCGACCTAGCGGCTCGGGAGTTCCTGTTGGGGAATCGCGTACTAGCCTCGATGGGAGTCTGTGTAGTTTCCAGGTGTGCACGGCCGGAAGGCGTATCGCTAGCCTTGAGTTGCACCACTTGAACATCAAGGACTGGTCTCGGAAGTTCTTCTTCGTCTCGGGCTCGGGATGGGAGTACCCCGAAGGAGAAGAGGTCCATCAGGAGTATCCTGTTCGGGCCATCTGGTTGTACATCCCTTTTCTCCAAGAGCTTGTCCACTAATCTGTCCCAGAAGGAGGCCAAGCTAGCGACAATGCTATCCTAGGTATCGGCCCACCCTCACTATGCGGAGACTAACGTGGTGTTGTCCAACGTCAACATCAGGAGTTACCTGACCATTCCTGACTGCTCATACGTGCTTGGTCGAGACTTCTTGAGCGACCCCTCATCGCCTCGGGGTTAGAAGCATCACTCTAATCCTCCCGCAGCTAGCAATAGGGGGAAGCGACCAAAGATGGGTTACGACGAAGCGGTAGGGCTCCTCGAAATGAGGCCGGGTGATCCCGAAGCAGAGAGGGCGCTTCCTAAAGTGAAGCCAGAGGGACCAAACCCCCTTCTCCCCACAGGGGGTGGAGGAGCGAGGTCGGGGGGTCCCAGTGCCCAGAGATCCTAGTTCCCCCTGACTGGGGAACTACTTCTTTCCTGAGGACGCAATGCTCGACGTTCGCCTCATCATCCATTCTGCCGAAGTTCATCTTCAAGGAGAAGGAAGATGACGACATTCTCAAGGCTACCTTCTTCAACGCCTTCATCAAACCTACCCCCCAAGAGGACCCCAGTCGTGGAGTCTCTTGTCTCCTTAAAGGATTTCACCGATCTGTTGCCGTGAATGGGGATATGTCGTGTGAAGTGTCGAGATAAGCTAAGTAGTTGGACGAGTTGTATGAAGTGTCATGTTGTATGGGTTTAAGTTGGAGGTTAGTATTGGAGTATGGAGGTTGTTTACACAAGCGGGCGTTAGTGGATTATATGTTGATCTTAGGTGATAAAAGGGGTAGGGTACATGTGTAATTTGGTTGGACGCATGTGCTGGACATATTTACCATATGTAATGGATAATCTATCTTAAGCATGAATACACGATGTTTAATTCTCGAGGTTGGTTTAAAGTTGTGTATTATGCTTGGTTAAGATTAAGGTGAAATGTTGGTTAGGTTGTACGTGAATGAAGGAAGGGATGTGTGTTTTGACTAGGGTTGAGATGTATAACTTGATTGGTTCAAGTTATGCATCGGGATGGGAGTTTGATAGGAAGAGTGTCATGAAGGTGTTAGTGTGTCTTAACATTAAAGTGAATCATAGAGGTTCACTTTAAAGGATAAAAACATGGAGTAGAAAGCTATTGTTGGAAAGGTGACCTCAAGTAGGTCACGAGATATGGACTTGAAGAATTTTGAGAAACGTGATAAAAGAAAGCATAAAAGATGGAATAAGATGGTGGAGTGTGTCTAAGTGAAGGAAGTCCTAGTAAAGACAAGTTTATGTATTTTCTAAGTTAGTTACTTTTGCACTTGAAGAGAGAATAATGTAAGGTTATGTATGTAGGTTTTCATCTGACACGCACATGAATGGACTGCATAAAATGAGTATATCATAGAGTCCAGATAAGTATTATGTTCATACTCTTTTAGAGTTTTCTAATTATATGAAAATGAAAATGAAATGTTTCTCTTTATGATGCTTTATGAAACGATGTTTTATGTAATTATGCTAAGTATGAATGTTTAAAAGTATATATATGTATGACCTTCCTTGGCAGCCCCTCTTTATGCACCCAAAAGTAATAGTTGTATGCATGTGAATAGATATTATATGTAGTAACTACCGTCTTTATTTTAAATGATGAAATGAAATGTTAAGGTTTATGCACAATGATTTTAAATGATATTGAAAGTGACACGATGAAAGTGTATTTTTAACTACACTATGAAAGGTATTTTAAACAATGCTATGAAACGATTTTAAATGATGCCATGAACGGATGTTTACGATAATGCTCATGTTTATGCTTTTAAAAGATGTTTTAAATGTTGAGGTTCAAGCTTATGCCTTTAAACGATGTTTATGAAATGAATGGATTGATGAAAAGAATGAAAAGGAATGGACTAAATGAATGAAAGGAAATGAATGTTTTAATGTATGAAAATACGTAACGGCCATGACTGAATGAATGGGTACCAAAGGACTGGGCAAATTGCAATGCCGGGTAAGTAGTACTAGCAGTGCACCCAGTGCTACCCTCTAACTGAAAGGGATTCCCAACCTATGGCCACAGACAGAATCCAGGTCCAAAAGACCACTAACCCCAACACACGGGGCGTAATAGTGTGTACCGGCCAAATGAAAATTGAAGAAAATGAATGAATGAATGAATGAATGCTTTAGCAATGAATGAAAGCACAATGTGTGAGAAATGTTTTACGAAAGGAAAATATTTTTAAAGAAAACCCCACCTTGTAATGTTTTAAATGAAATGAATGCTTATGTAAAATATGTAGATGAATGTGAATGTATAACTGAAAATCTATGTTGGTATATTTTGACTGTATTAAGTAATACTTACTGATTATTCGACTCACTTTGTTTTTATGTATATCCCTCCCCTTCTCATGGACAACAGGAGGACGAAGCGTTAGGACAAACATGGCCCAAGGGAAGAGGTCATGAAGCCTAGGCGGGCCTAATGTAATGTATGAAAGGGTAATTTTGTAAAAGGACTTTTATTTTAATTTAAGAATTTCCACTACAAACTCTCTTTTAACTTATAGAGTAGATTTTTATCTTACACTTTGAACCTTTCATATACTAAGAAGGAAAGGAAAAGTTTTGAAATGATCAGTAATTCCCGTCTCATTTCTAAAGTCTCCCCACAAGGACTAGCGTTACATAATCCGAATCTTTAGAATTCATTTTAGTTCTTTTTAATCAACTCTAGTTATAATTATTTTGACTCAAATCCATTTAAGGGCTCAATATAACACGATTAATAAATGAGTCAATAATAGGTCAACCCGCTTTACCCACAATCCTCTCGTATAACCTACTTAAACTTTATTTGCATGAAGCATTCCACATAAGAAAAGATGCTCATTGTTTCAAAGGCCTTGATACTCGTCACTGGGATTCTGTTGGCTCGCTGCAAAAGGTCCCATTGTCTGTCTTCATCTATAAAACCATTATGTATCCTATACAAACACTACTTCAATATGAACCACTTGGTTTTAGGGGTGCTACACACCCAGCAGGGGGCGGGACCCTTTCCGGCACCCCACCCCCACACCCCGCCCGCTCCAATAGTGCCCATGGCCCACTGGGCCCCAAAAACTATTGTTGGGCCCAAAAGTGATCAAAAATCCATTTTTGGATTTAAATTTGTAAATATGACAATAATTTTTAAATTTGTTAGTATATATTATGTGTAAGTTAATGTAGCCTAATGCCAAGGCAATACAAGAGTCTCACTTAAGTTAAGTGAGACTCTTGTATTGTCTTGAACTCCTATATAAAAGCACATTAGACTACATTGTAACATGCACAATGTATTAAGTATAGTTTATTAATAAATTTATATATGGTAAAACTAATAACATATACTTATAAATACATATATATATATTTATATAAAATATATATAAATTGCGGGGTGGTGGGGGCCAGGCCACCCCCCACCCCTGCATGGGTAGGCACAATTACCCGCCCGACCATGCAAGGGTGAGGCGGATGAGGGCCCTGCCCATCTCTACATGGTTTTATTGATCCCTCCCACACATGTTTGTAAACTAAACAAGGCACAACTTATTAGAAGAGCTTACAGTACATGCATTAAGGCCTCATTTTTTGTATGAAAAAACAATTGCTTTAACACTAGTTTTGCCTATTTTTTGTATGAAAAAACAATTGTTTTAACACTAGTTTTGCAAGATTATCAAACGACTATCTTTTCATCTTGTATGCTTCAAAACTGAAAGACCTTCAATCGTAGGTTTCGATGCAAAGAGACAGTCTAACGTCTCAATCCATTTCGTCTTTCCTAACTTCCCAAACACTCTTGATACAAAAGAACCCCTCCTAAAAAAGAAATCTTAAGTCTGTATCTCCTCAATCACCTCAAAATTAGAATTATAACATACTTATGTTTGTTATTATTGGATATTGTTGGGAGTACAATATTGATATTATTATAGATTAATATTTCAAAAATATTGATATAGCTTTGAGATATTAACTACAATGTGATTATGAAAATTATATAATTTTCATATAAATTTATGTTAATTAGTTTAAATGAGTTATACGCGTGAGTTGAACCCATTTGCATGAAATTGGTTGAAACAAGGCGAAATGAATTGTGTCTTGTTAACCTAATTCCCGTCGATAATTAAATAGATCATGTCTTGTCACTCATTATTTATGTCGTATTGGGATTTCAAAGTCTAACCCATTTAATTAAACTTATTGTATCCATATGGACTCATATAGTTGAATGTTCATAACTTAATACAACACAAACAAAACTTGTGAACACGAATTGCAATCACTAATTCCATCTCATGTAACACCTTTTTCCATAGTTTGATGACCCATTCGAGTTTTTTTTTTTTTTTCTTCATCACCTTGTCCCAATGAGATTGAGAGGAGAAAGATGTGGCAATTTTTAATTTACTGGTATCTGCCTTGATTGAATAGACGACGGAGTCTGATATATTATTTGGAAAAGCACGCAGTCAGAACAATGGAAGTTCACGTATTAAGATTAACATCGAATGTCACCACGCATCCTTCAGATTGCATTACTTGGCTTCCGGAGATCCATAGGCATTGCTCCCAATCTGGCAAGTTAAAAGCACGCAAGTGGAGAAGAAAAGAAAAGGAAGAAGAAAAATACAATTACAATTACAAGCACCGGAAAAGCAAGGATCTCCGAATACAGGCCCGACGATTAAACATAAATGAATGGTTACTCGAACATGATATATCTCAGTCGAGGGAATAACCAAAACCAGTTTCCTTGCTTGCAATGTTCAAGCAGCTCCTTTGAATTGACTACAAAAAAATGTTGATGCAAGATTTTCCATTATTGTAAAGATAACTCCTCTTCATGTTGGACTGCAATAAAGTCACCTTGGAACGGACAGCCCAAACTCTAAATCAATTAAGAACACAAAGACATCAGAAGAAGCATATGAGAAAAACCAGTCTACATGGACAATAGCAGAGATGCATTCAAATCACATTCAAGCGAACAACTCCTAAGTGCAATAACAAATGTGATGATTCTGTGAATATTGCCAATGTTATGTTTTAAGATACAGCTAACTTAGGCACCCGAATTCCTTTATAACCAAGAATGACAAGAGACTCTATTCTAAAGTAGTTTTCCACATTGTTTTAATTCGAATACATCAAAAAGCATTGATGCAGGGCCCACCTCCAAATGCAGCACAAATGTCTCACGTGCCATCAACTCCATCTGAGAAAAGGATCAGCTATGTTACCATAGAATTCTTATTCTCTTTCTTGTATATGAAACAAAGTCAAGCCAAACACCTAGATCTGAAATTTTATTTGGTTTCGTACTCTGTTCACTGATCTTGAAAGGCCACCTTTAAGTTTTAACCATTTCCATTTTTTTAGGTAGTTATCATAGGAACTCTTTCTTTAACTCATTAAGATTTCCAAATTTTTGGCAATTATCATAGGAACTTTTACTTTCGGTATCACTATATTGCTTGCACAAAACTAGCTGAGTAATAAAGAAAGCAAAACAGAAATCAGTGGAGTTGAGAGCAGGGGAACTAAAAGGGCATAGGTTATATTAAAGATTGCCGAAGATTACATAAAAGACATATCGGTGACTCCTACGGCAAAATGAACCCGTAACTTCGGGCATCCATAGAATGGTCTTATGGAGTATTAAGGCGCTCTTTCTTCTTTCACTAGAAAAACAAATAGAGTCTAATGTAGATGAAAACAGCATTCCAAATGTGAACTATGGTGAGATTTCATGATCACTTGTAAGATATTCTAGCGGAAGCTATCTACTATAAGGTAATGGATACAAAAGTTCGGTGTTGGCTTCAAAGAAATCGAATGCGTAAAGCACAAGAGAAGAGAGAACTAATTGAATGCAAAAACCAAGGCGTTGGCCTCAAATAAATGATGCAAGTGAAGCACAAGAGCAAGGAAACAAAAATAATGGTATAATAAGCAATGCCAAACATCAGCCACGTAAAACATGCATAGGACCAATGTCTTGCAAATTTTGCCTAATCATGATGCCAGTAAACAAGTTGTACAGAATGTTTGCAGGCCCAATTTCTTGAAAATAGTGCAGATTTTTTATAGTTGCCATAATTCTTTAGTAAAGCATTAGGAAATGACACTTCTGATTTTTGCTCAAGAAACCCACTATTGACAAGAATTTAAGCTTCCTTCTCCACATGAGACTTTGAAAAAGAAAGATATTACGAACACTATGTTCGCAGAAAATTTGCTTAGGAAGAGCAATGGAAAAGATAATACTTTTTATGGAAAGGAAATGAGTAAAAAGAATAGATAAAGCTTCTCTTCTGACCTGGATAGTATTGATGGAAAGCTGAGGGCACTAATCATCCATTGGTTGTTTTAATGAGAGAAAAGAAAAGGGCATGAAATGACAGGAAATTTCTGTATACATTGGCTATGCCTACAGACTTCATCAATAAAATCCTTGAGAACATATCAAAAAAGAAAGGAACAGGCCGGAAAAGGAATATTTTAATTTTTACCATTATCCCCTTTCAGTAAATCATATGTTCCGTTTAGAGTGTTATTTAGCCTATTTTGTTCAAAGACCATTTCTCCCTACCCAAAACCATCCATTTATAGGCAGAAAGCCAATCCTCAAAAGGAGCTGTAAGTTTCCTCATAAATCCCTCCCTCTACATTTTGTTACGAGTATACAAACCCCTCCCTTTAGTTACTTAAGAGCATTGCAAAGACAAAATGCCATTCCCTACAATATTTTCTATTTCTTTCCATCCAAAAAATTATTTTGAAGCATATTGTATGGTTTCAGGAGAGACTATTGAGAATAGTTCTAAATAGTTTTCACATAATGTAATACTTTTTCAAAGATACCAAGGCAAATTTCTAAGTAATAAGATGAAGTGTGAAGCACCTTGCATTAAAACCATGGAAGTCTACCATATGTAAGCATTGGGAACCCGTGAAGATGAGGCGTCAAAGAAATATTAAATTGACACCAGGTTACTGAACACAACATTTAGACTCTTCTTATTTAGTAGAAACCTTCCCAGAAAAAAAGTAACACATCCACCCACTTGACCATTGCCTGATTGCATCACAAAGTGCTTTTGTGTTTGACTGAACTATGAGCTATAGTGACTAATTCAAGCCAATATTGGCCGTACAAGTCATGGAGCTCACTGATGGCATTTTTGTGGGTGGCTGTTCTGTTTTCAGGGTGGTTCTTGGTATAATTTTGGGATCTAAGGAAGTGGCCCTTCATAGGCGTGAATTTTCTGGAGATGATTCTGGATTTTAACTTTTCGCTCATGTAGGTGAATGAAAATTCTGGGATTTTTCTCATTTTGGAGTTAAGCTACAGGATGCAGCGGTTTTCAACCCTTTCTCAATAGTTTTCCGCAAGTTTGTACTAGGTTAATTGGTTTTCAGTTAGGGTTGTTTGCACTGAATCGGTGGCTAGAGATTCTTTTTTTTTTACAAGTAAAAAGAAAATTTTATTAATACAAATGAAATAGGTAAAGCGAAGCCCATGTATACAGGGAGTATATAAAAGAAACACCTAAATACATTTTAGGAACCAAAAATTAAAAAAAGAAAATCATTAACACTACTACCGTTGAGCACTATGGACGAAAACCAAAGCAATAGGGTGTGCAGAAAAAGATTTCGAAGTTCCTCTAGTGTGCGCTCCTATCTTCAAAACACCGTTCATTCATTTCCATCCAAATGCACCACATAAGGCACAAGGGAATCATCCTAAGGACAACCATGAATACCATTCCAACAAAATAATAAATCCACCACCCTCAAAGGCATCACCCAAGCCATGCTAATTCTACTAAAAATCTCATCCCGTCGAGCCCTTGTCACCTCCTAGGGCAATAATAAATGATCCATTGATTCCTCATTATTCTTATACATGTAGCACTAGTCCAAAACAATGAGGCCATGCTTCCTCAAATTGTCCATGGTCAACATTTTCCCAAGAGAGGCAGTCCATATGAAGAAAGCCACTTTGGAAGGCACATGGGACCTCCAAATACACTTCCATGGGAAAGAATTAAAACTCTGCGATGCCAACAACTTGTAATAAGATCGAAATGTAAACTTTTTGCTCCCTTTGGGACTGTTGAGAAAATGTTGGCTGGATGGAAACAATTGTATTTATGAATAGGGGGTAGCATTACCTTAATCAAGAAAACCCTCTCCAATCTTCCCACTTACTTTCTATCTTCATTTTCTTTGCCTGCAAGGGTGGCTAACCGGATTGAGAAGTTATTTCGTGCTTTCTTGTGGGGTGGAATGGGAGAGGAAGTTAAGTTCCATTTGATTAGTTGGGATAAAGTCTGCTCTCCCACCCCTAATGGAGGTTTGGAGGTTCATAATTTGAGGATTCTTAATAATGCTTTTTTGTGGAAATGGTTATAAAGATATCAATCAGAAGGGGAATCGCTTTGGAGGAAGGTTATGTATCATAAATATGGAAGTGCTTTGGGCGGTTGGTGTTCTAATGAGGTAAGGGGGGCGTATGGTGTGTGTCTATGGAAATTCATTAGAAATGGCTGGGAGAGTTTTGCAAGCCATGTTAGTTATGTAGTTGGTGAGGGTTCTAGGGTCCGATTTTGGTTTGATATTTTGTGTGGTGAACGCGCTCTTAATAGGGTGTTTCCGGCCATCTATTGTCTGGTTTGTGGTCCGCATGCCTCTGTTTCAGATCTGTTAGTTCGTTCTAATGGTTCCTTCTAGTGAGATGTTTGTATTACTAGAATTGTTCAAGATTAGGAAATTGGTGAAGTTTTCAGTTTTTTATACTCTTCAGGCTTGGTAGTAATGATGGGGATAGGATATTGTGGAGGTCCAAGGGGAGCAATAAGTTTACAATTTGATCAAATTTATAAGATGTTGACATCTCAAAATTGTTTTTATTTTCCTTGGAAGTGTATTTGGAGGTCTTATGTGCCTTCCAAAGTTGCTTTTTTCATATAGGACTAATTCTCTTGGGAAATGTTTGACAACGGACAATTTGAGGAAGCGCAATTTCATTGTTATGGATTGGTGTTACATGTGTAAGAAGCATGGGGAATCAGTGGATCATTTACTTTTACATTGAGAAATGGTAAGGGCATTGTGGAATGGAATTTTCTGTAGAATCGGTTTAGCTTGAGTGATGCCTTTGAGAGTGGTAAACCTTCTGGCTAATTGGAACGGTCTTCACAGTTATTCTTAGGTCAAGTGGTGTATCTGGATGGTTTTAATGATAAGGAACAAACTTTGACTTTGGAGGAACTACAAAAATTTTTTTGCGCACACATTACTATTTTGGTTTTCTGCTTTAGTGCTTACGTTTTCCAATTCTTTGAATATATTTAGGTGTTTCTTATGTATACTTCATGTATACATAGGTTTCACCTATTTCATTTGTATTAATAAAACTCTTATAAAAAAATATTCCATAAATCCACCCCATACGCCCCCCCTAACCTCATTAGAACACCAAGCACTTCCATCTCTATGGTCAATAACCTTCTTCCAAAGCGATTCTCCCTCTAATTGATACCTCATAACCATTTCCCCAAGAGGGCTTTATTTAATATCCTCGAGTTAGGAACCCCCAAACCTCCATTAGAAATTGGAGAGCAACCTTTGTTCCAACTAACTAAGTGAAACTTATCTTCCTCTGCCATTCCACCCCACAAAAAAACCCAAAATAACTTCTTAATCCTATTAGTCACCCCTACATACAAAGAAAACAAGGATAAAAAATAAGTAGAAAGGTTGGAGAGGATGCTATTGATCAAACTAATTCTACCACCTTTCGATAGACACATCAATTCCACCTAGCCAACCTTTTCTCAATTTTCTCAATCACCCCATCCCAAATGACTTTAGTCGTATAAGTTGCCCCCAGCAGCAGACCCAAATATTTCATAGGCAAGGAAGCAGCAACTTTACTGCCCAAGACTCGTCAAGCTATTAATATTGTGCACCACACCCACCAGAACCATCTTTGACTTTCCAATTCACCTCGAGACCCGACACAACTTCAAAACATAACTATAAGGCCCTTAGTGCTTGACATGAGCATGATCTGCATTGCAAAAAAGAAGAGTATCATATGTGAAAAGAAGATGAGAAATTATGGTAGAACCATTATAATCATTTCCCACTGAGAAACCAAAGAGAAAACATCCCTTAATGGAGGCCTCCACCATCCGACCAAGCGCCTCCATAAAAATAACAAAGAAAAAGGGGGATAATGGGCCCCCTTGCCTCAAGCCACAAGAGTTGCTTAAAAAACCAGAAGGGGAGCCATTTACTAACACCAAGAATCGAGTGGTAGAGACACAATGCTGGATCCACAAACACCACCTCTCCCCAAAGACATGTATATTAAAGAGGAAATCTCAATTCACATGATCATACCCCTTTTCCATATCAAGCTTGCATAATAAGCCTGGAACTCCCTACCTCATTCTACCATCCAAGCGTCTATTGGCAATGAGAACCAAATCAAGCATTTGCCTCCCTCGAACAAAGGCATTTTGAGGCTTATAAATAATTTTTTCCATAATTGTACTCATGGAGTTAGCAAGAATGTTCAAAATAATCTTGTAAACCCCACCCCAAGACTAATAGGGTGAAAATCCTTTAACTCCAAAACCCCAGGTTTTTTAGGATGAGAGCAATGAAAGTCACATTAAGGCATTTTTCGAACTTCTTGAAAGAATAGAACTCATGAAAGGCAAGATCACATCATCTTTCACAATATCCCAACGAGCTTGCAAAAATGCTATAGAAAAACATTGGGTCTAGGAGCTGTCTTTTGCCATCCCAGTAATCACCCAATGAATCTCATCTTCTTCAAAAGGTCTTTACAACCATCTTGCACTCTAAGGATCAAGAAACTCAAAACCCAAACCATTAAGTTTTGGCCTCCAAGTAGCTGGTTCCATGAGAATATTCTTATAGTAATGCACTATATGGTCCTTAATCTGAAAGGAGGAGAATACACGATTATTTGAATGAAGCATCTCAATAGTATTATTACGCAGATGTGAATAAGTCACTCTATGAAAAAACTTCATGCATTTATCCCCTTCTTTCAACCAAAGGGCCCTAGATTTTTGTCACCAAAAAATCTCCTCCATCAATAGCACCCTCTTTTCAGTCACCATCGAACATTTCCTCAACAAGGCCTCCTCAAATGGAACTCCATTCACCCCAGTCCTATGGTTATAAGGTAATTCTTCTTATTTGAGTTTCAACCTAACAATAATACCTTAATAAGCACTTTAAGCCAAAACAAACACATCCTAAGATTTAACTAATACAGCATTAAAGACTGCATACTCTTATTGTATTGAGCTTCTAAATACATTCTAAAAATGGCTAATACATAGTGGAAACTTTACTCAAAAGACTTGGGCCCGGTTTGGATACAAAAAGTGTTTCATTCCATCTCATCATAATAACTTTATCAAATTTTCACACAAAATATAATAAACAATTCAACTTTTTCAAATATCAAAACAATAATAATATTAAAAAAATATATTCTAACAATATTTTATTCAACTTTCAACTTTCATCTTAACTCATCTCAACTTACTATCCAAACGACACCTTAAAGGTCCAGTCCATGTGAACAAACTGCAAACTACCTTACAATCAAGCAACCCAAAATTGGCTGTGCAGAAAATGTCATACAAATGGAAACAAGTAATGCATCTTGTGAAAATGCATAAATTCCTTTTTTCGATAAGTGAAAATGCATAAATTTTACAAGCAAATGATACTTTCATATGTTACAATTAAGGGCCACCTTCCTCAAATACCATTTAAGAGCATCGATATAAATCAACCATCAAGATTCAAGCCTCAAACACAAGTTTCTATCCTTAACTAAGCATTCTTGATGCTACTAAGAGAACACTCATTTTCATACTTGATAAGTGCCAGGTCCAGCAAATTCCCATTTTATTTCTTTCAACCAACTCATCTTATGTGCCTGCAGGAACCAAAATATTCCAGTTAGATGGTGATAAGATCTTCCACCAAAGCACTTCCGGCCACAACCGTTGCCCCAATTCACCTTACTCATGAAATATAACTACTACAAAATCTAAAAGCAGTGCCTCAGTGTCTCCACCACAACCTTAACTATGACCAGTACTGTATCCTAACGCAATCATGCACTACATTGGTATAAGGATAGAAGGTACGATACATGGTACTACTTTTTTTTATAAGAGGATGCAAGGTACCAAATTACCTGTCACTTCAACACTCAAGCACAACAGATATTTACATGTGTGGTATCTATAAAATACGTGACCAATTAATTTTAAGTTGATTTTCAACAGTTTCATTCCCATCACTTTCTTCCATTTCAGTTCCAGCTTTCTAAACGCAATTTCAAAAGAACGCAAAGCAGACAATTGGAGAAGCAGCTGCGCAATTCAAAGCAATTGAGGAATGCATTAATTGGGTGGTAGTAGAAGCATGCAAAAGCCACTCACACTAAAGCCAAAAAAATAAAAGAAGCTTTTTTTATTTATTTATTTTACATGAGATTAGAGGCCTGGGGAGGTGCAGCAGAGTGTACCCTGCAAGACCGCTCGGCAACTCCTCGATGTTGTGCTCAGGCACGACGTCATTCTCGCCACTGCCACCGCGCTGTGCAACGGCAATAATGACTGCACGCTTCCCAATTCCGAGGGACACCTACCAAAATCAAACAAAAGAAGAAACTAAAATGAGAACAACTGAAAAAAGTTGAAAACATATGTAAACTAAGAGATAGAGGCAGACCTGAAGAGTGAGAACCGGGAAAGAGGAATGGAAGTGGATCTAGAGGGGAGATGGACGCGCGGAGAGGTGGGCGCGGCGGATTTGGTGAGAGGAGATGTGCGGAGGCTAGATCTAATGGCGGATTTGACGGATGATAGGGATGCTCTGCCGGCGAATCTATTGCAAGCCGAAGCCATTGAAGGATCGAAGGAAGAAGAATGCGACGAAGTGAAAATGTTTGGGAGGAGGTTGCAAGGGTTTAGGGTTTTAGCCTCATCGGGTCGAAGTAGACTGCCTCTTGTAGCGATTTGGATTGGGCTCCCTACTTTTTTTTTTCCCTTTTTTACAGAAAAAAAAAAAAAAAAAAAATTCATAATCACTGTTACATTTTAATTGTTAAATTAAAAGATATATTGCAAATACTGACACATCTTACAATTTTCTACAATTTTTTTCTAAATTTAGTTTTAATCAATTATATAATCATGTCACTCCATTAAATATAAATTTCAATATTAGACCCTTCATTTTATATAGAGATGTAAAATAATTACAAAATAGTTGTAAGTGAATTGTTTTCGAAAAGAATTGAGGATTTAGAATATTCAGTATAATATCTTTCTTCTTGTTCGTTTTTTCGAAATATGTAATATGACTTCTGAAATATAAAATTGAACATATATGGTTAAGTTGTTTCAAGAGCACAATTAATTATTTTCAATTGCAAACCAAACTAGAACGTATTCCATTTGAAATACATTTTCTCCATGGTGATGGTTTTGATAAGGGTGTTGGTTGAAGAAGTGTCAAGATACAAGTTTTGATAGGGGTGTTAATTGAAGAAGTGTCAAGAGACAACTATTTGATTTGGTCTAATGGTTGTGTCACTTGTTAATGGTTGTCATTTGCCAAACAGTGCCTGGTCTATAAATAGAGACCATTTCTGCACAATTCATGTACTTGAAAGTTGAAACTCCTATATACATTACCAACTTATTAGACAAATATCCTAACGGGAGTATCACCATTTTGCCCAAAACACAAAAAAATTTGTTCTATAAATTCTAACAATGATATTAAGAGTCTTGTCATGAAAAAGTGGTTATTATCTCGTATAGAACACCATTAATAGGCAAGTGGTTAGTTTGGCAACCATGCTTGCATATTACATTACAATCACTTGCAGAGGATTTTAAACCCAAAGGAAAAACTCTTCCAAATCACTGTAGGAGGTCTTGAGTATAATGGTAATCTTCAAAATTTGGTAACAAGTTACTACTTTGAAAAAAATTATTGACATATTTTCACACAAAGAATAAATTTTGTATTGCCCAAAATAGAGAATTCAATAAATTTTTCAAACATTATTCCAGCTGCTCGCTGGAGTCACCACTGCCGGGGTTCAAAAGCGTCAAGGACACATCGAAACTTGAGTCATCATAGATCAACTCCCCAGAGGGAAGCCTTGATCCAAATTTTATAGAGTCTGCATCGACCTAGCATGAGGAAGAAGAAAGAGAACACAATGGTCGAAACTGAACGACTTCGACCAATGGTCAAAAAAGCTCAAATAATTCTTGGCTATTTGACATTGTCGTTTAGCCAAGTAGGGAAGAAAGCGACCAAACGACATTGTCGTTTTGGCCACGTTTGGGAATCAAAAACTTGCATCAGATGACGCCGTTCCAAAGAAATGGACCATATGACATCATTTCGAGGACATTGGAAGCCACTCGAAAGAAGCAACACGACGTCATTTCGGACAAACTAAACGACACCATTTAATCTAGACCGGGCCATCATCAAACAACATGTATTTGGGCCTTGCCTCCAGCCCACTTCGTTAAAGCCCGTGGACTCATAATGGTCTGGATTGAGAAGCAAGCCCAAGCCCAAGATTCAAGCCCACGAGTCGACCCACTATTTGGAGCAGAAGGCCAAGCCTTGAGCCTAGCCGCAGGCCGAGAAAAGAAATGAGACACTCCCTAGCACCGTTGACCATCGGTTTTTTGTGCCTGAACCCGGTCTGTGCTGCCTAAACTACCTGACTTGGTTTTTTGAACCGATTCGGACAAGTTTTTGTGTTTTTGACTGTTCTAGGTCGTTTCAAGCCTGATTTGGTCTGTTCAAAAGTTGTTGTGAAAATCACTATATGGCACCTGTTGGTAAAAAAATATCGCCAGAAATTCCTTGAAATGGGAGAAACATCAAGGAAAACTTGTGGCAATACTCGAGTAGGGCAAAACTTCATTTATTCTCCTTATTTAAATTAGAACACAGGGATTCCTATGTTGTCACCTTGGATTAAATCTAAGGATTTTTATTATTATTAAGTTTGTAATAATTTTATTTTCTCATAGTCTGAACTATTGCATTTAATTTATTTACAATAGTACATTCATTGTTTCTACTTTTTTGTTGTTAATTTTTAAGGTATATTATTTATGGCATCAAAGAAAATTATTGATCCATCGGGAATAAAAAAATTAAATGAAAGAAAATGCATATAACTTTTCTTCTAACCTATTAAAAGATCTTATATACATTAACAACACCAAAACCATCAGAGAATGTAGAAAATGGCCCGAAGGGAAATTGAATGAGCGTACGAACTAGGGATAAGTGAGAATAACACAATGCGTGGGAAAAGATTTTGATTTTGCATTGTATGAATGATTATATCATTCCTCTCTTTGAAGACTATGAAACTGCCAAAAAGATTATGGATGCAGTTGAGGCAAAGTGTGGTATAAGGTTAGATACTTGTATACAATTATTATTGGATAATTATAACCGACCATGCATGAAAGAGAATGATGACTTAGGCAATCATGTATTCCAAATGAAATTAATTGTAAAAGAATTATACGATGTTGGTCTCACTAGTAAAATGCAAGTATAATGAATAGTCTTCTTCATCTTGGGATTATATTATTACTTCTTTAACACATAGTGGAAATGAAATAATAATAACATCAGTTCCAGTATTTTTAGTATTTTAAGGAGAAAGGATGAAGAGGGGGAATAGAAAGAGTGAATCATCCAATTTGCTTATGGCTTAGGAAGAAATTTATACATTGAAAAAAATGAAACTAAAACAATTTATAAAACACAAAATGGTCAAAAAAGAGGCAAAATAGACCATTTACCAAAAACTTTTTCAAATATTGGAAGAATGAGCATTATAAATCACAATATTCTAATAAGGAAAAAGCAAAAGAAAGCAATAAAACCGTGATAACAGTTTCAGAAGTAATGCTCATGAAACCAACACCAAAGGTTGACTCTGCAACAACAAGACATATATGCAGGAACAAATAGTTGTTTGTCAATCTTGAAGTAAGGTGAGCACATATTGTATATGAGAAACAACACATACTATAATATCTTGGGGTAAGGTACATTTAAATTTAAAGTAAATGGCTCCATTATTTTACTTGGTGATGTTATATGTACCTAATATTTGTAGAAATTTAGTATTAATGCATGTACTAGATTAGAAAGATTACACAATTGAGTTTAAGTTTGAAACTATTGTTATTAGTGAGGGTGATGTACTAATGAAAGGCATGAAAAGCCACTATATGTATGTTCTGAATATTGATATTAATAAAGTATCTATTTCTAATTATTTGAATGTGTTTCTTGTTTGTGCATGCTTATGACATTTAAGATTAGGTCATATTAATAAAATTAAGATAAGCATAATGTAGAAAAGTGGATTAGTACAACAAACAAACTCAATGATTTTGATAGACGTGAATCATGTCTCAAATTAAAAATGAGTTGTAAATCTTTTTTCAAAAGCTAAAAATCCACATATTTACTTGAAATTGTACATTCAGATATTTGTGAACCTTTTAAAACAAGAACCCATAGGAGAATTGAGTATTTTATTACTTACTCAAGCAAAAAACTGAGGCAATTGAGAAATTTAAAGAATATAAGGCAGACGTAGAAGCTTAGTTAGGTAGGCCCATTAAATATTTGAATAGTGATAGAGGAAGTAAATTTGAAGTTTTGGATACTTTTCACAAATTGGACGGTATAAGTTGATAACACATATTTATACTATGTCATATAGACCTCAACAAAATGGCATTGTAGAAAGAAGAAATATAACTCTTTTGGATATGAAGAGATCAATCATGGCATATTCTGATCTACCAACACATTTTTGGAGTGAAGCATTATCGACTGCAACATACATATTAAATAAAGTTGAAACCAAAACAAAACCTCTCACACATTACGAGATATGATCGGGACATAAACCAGACTTAAATAAATTCAAAGTATGTCGTTGTAAGACACAATTGCTTATCAAAAGGCTAATAAGGGACAAATTGAAAAGTAAAACCTATGAATGCAGGTTTATTGGGTATGTAGAAAATGGAAGTGGCTACGAAGTTTATCACTCCGATAGAGAATTGATAGAAAGTAGAGATGCCATTTTATTTGAAAATATAGACCTAATTACTTGAGTTAATCAGATAGATTTACTAAAAGATCTTGAGAATCAAAATATCTCTACAGGATCTGACAATGAAAATCCTGACGTTACTGGCATAGAGTAATAGAAATAAAATAAAGTTAAATAAAAATCAATCTTGAGGTATTGATATTGGAGATAGTGGAAATAAAAGAATTAGACGACCATCAGTACTATTTCAATATCATTATGCTCTAAATACTAGTTTGAAAAATTAAGAAAATGATCCTTAAAATTTTTCTGAGGTAATTAATAGTATCAATTCAGATAAATGGCTTGAGGCCATGAGAGATGAATTATAATTGATAAATAAAAATAATATGCGGGAGCTAACAGATCTTTCAAAATATAGAAAATTTATCAGTTGCAAGTGAATTCTTAGAAGAAAATTTAAAATTGATAGAAAGGTAAAAAACAAAATTAGTGACCAAAAGATACACTCAACAACTAGGTGTAGAATTTGTGTACACATATTCGTATGTGTCGAAATTCACATTTGTAAAGATTACCATGTCTATTGTTGTCAAAATGAATTTTAATTACATCAGTTAGATGTAAAGATGACTTTTCTTAATTACGAATTAAAAGATGATATCTTTATGATTCAAGCAGAATGATTTCAAATTGAAGGATATCAAGAAAAAGTTCACAGATTGAAGAAGTCATTGCATAGACTTAAACAATTTTTAAGGCAATGGTACTTGAAGTTTCACCAAGTCATTTTGGAAATAAGATATAAATGAGTCCACTAAATCACTTTGTATACATACGGAAAAATTATAATAAAATAATATTATTATCATTGTATGTAGAAAATATATTAGTAGCAAGTAATTTTCTAGATATGATGGATATATTACTAGCAAGTAATTTTCCATGTTCTTGGTTTAAGAATTTCAAGATTTAGAAATTAAAAAATGTTATATTTAGATCAAGAAAAATATTTAAAAAAAGAACTTAAAAAGATTTGATATGAAAAATTGTAAACTCTTAAATACACTTGTTTGTAAATGTTATGCTTTAACAGTATATGCCGAAAAGATGAGGAGAAAATAAACGAAATGCTTAAATCTCTTTACACTCAAACTGTAGGAAGCCTCATGTATGCAATGATAAATACAAGACCAGACATTTGTCATGTAGTAAGATTGGTAAGCAAACATCGATCCAATCCAGGTAAGGAACATTGGCAAGCAGTAAAGTGTATATTAAGGTATTTACAAGGTACCAAAAATATGAAATTGTGCTTTGGGATCAACGATCTGGAATTAATCGACTATAGTGATGCTGATTTTGGAAGTGATGTAGATAATAAAAAATCAACAAGTGGATATATATTTCTATTTGGTGGAACAACAGTATCTTGGTTGAGTAAAAAACATGGTTGTGTTGCTAAGTCTATTATGGAAGCATTATATATTTCTTCTAGTACTGCAGTGAGTAATGCGGTGCGGATGAAATGTTTTATTGAAAGTTTAAATTTGGGTATATCCATAGAACCAATTAATGTGTTTTGTGATAATGAGTTTGACATTTCATTGATAAAAGTGGGACAAAAATACATTAATGTGCATTATCACTATATTTTGAATATAGTGGAAATATGTGAGGTTAAAGTTAATTTTACTTCCTTGACCAAGATGGTAGCAAATCCAATAACCAAGGGATTGTCTTTAGAAAAATTCAAAGAACATGTGATTAGAATAGGGTTAAGAGACACTTATGTAAAGTAATCTTATGGTCAACATGCTTAACTCAGAAAATTCTGGGGAAGCCTAGATAAAAAGAGTAATGATGATTTACTCAAATAAATGATTTGATCATTTGTAAAGTCACTAATAAGATAATTAAAGAAAACCTTATGAATGGCCTTAAGGTGAGTTCTTGATAAAATTTCAACCAAATGTTGATTAACTAAGTAAATGGCTAATCATTTGTAAAGACATTGATAAAGTGAATAGAGAAAACCTCAGGAATAACTTTAAAGGAAGTACTTAACGAAAATTCAGTGCAGGTCGATACATGTGCTATGTATTAGGTTGGAGTCGTCAATTGTGACAGAAATATTAATTCAGTCACAGAGAATTGATGTCATTCACTAAAATTTTAGTGTAATAAAGTCACACCTAATATGTGATCAGTGGGAGCACATATAGTAAAAAGTACGATCAGATAAGGTAATAAAAAAAGTGTCCATGTAACACCCTGTACCTAGATGGGTCAAAGACTTATTGCATGTCACCTAAAATCATATCTTACAGTACACATATAAACTCCAATTTCTCAATTACACATAGATCTCATTGCTTTAAACCAACTACTCCAAAATAATTAACTAGGAACACCACAAAGTTTCAAAATAAATGTCGACCTTCCAAAATATCAAGTCAATAGAGCAAAACTAAACTATTGAATAAAAATTCTCTAATAACCAAAGTACTCTCTTTGTACTTAATCCACTATACTCGCATAGCCTTACCCATATTTCATATCCTTGATTCTCAGTTGAAACATCCAAAACATATGAAAATATTATGAGATAAAGGGTGTGTTATCAACAAATAACATATACTAGTATGTAAACATGAGCATTTACACCAAAGTTTTGAAAATGTTCCATTCCGACCGAAATTTGCTGTTCCGGAACTGTAACCAGAACTGTGTAGCAATATATTTCGTACTAGGTTCAATTCCGATAGTTTCAGCTCGTCTCGAGACATTCCGATTGGATTCCGGCCAAAAAGACTATTTCGATCCGAAATTGAACATAGATGATTTTTTTGTAATTATGTTTAAATCCATGGCATATTCGCAATTTACCAACTTTATCTTATTTTTCCCGATGCCCATTTTTTCTGATTCTTTCTCCCCCTTCCCCATATGAATACGAACTCATCTTCTCACACTCTCAACAAGAAAAAGTAAAGCCCTTCATCAATCTCCACCGTCCACAGAGTCTTAGACTCCACACTTCGACGACGCCACCTCCACAACGTCACAAGTTGCAACTACGTCGTGAATTGAGAGTCTTGGCTTGCAGCGACGACGCCATCCAGTCGTGAATCGTGAGTCTCGGACTCTACAACGTCACCTTGGTAGCTTGGTAGCCTTGGCTACTTTAGACTTAGATGATTAGATCATCTCATATTCCAATGAGTTTCCTTTACTTGAAGCAATTTAGTAATTTGATGAGTATTTTTAACTTGCAGTACTTTTATGGACCCAAATTTGTTGCAGTTTGAATATAAGTGCCCAGGGCAAGAAATAGTACTCAATGTGTCTATTGTAGCAAAACAATTAGAGGTAACAAAGTCATGAGGTTGAAGTATCATCTAGGTGGGATTTCAGGTGATGTAAAAGCATGTAAAAATGTCCCTGATGAAATAAAATGGCAAATGAAGGAGTTGATCAACAAAGTGAAAACAAAAACAAATAGAAGAAAAGAAAAATAAACTCAGAGATTGGAAGCCTTGTAGATTTTCCATATGATGATGCTGATGTTGATGATGATGATGAGGAACACATTCATGGTTCAAAAGGGAAGGGGAAGGAGAAAGTAGGTGGAAAGTTAATGAGGGCATTTAATATATTTTTCGATCCAAGAACAACTCATGGGTCTCAATCTTCTATTAGGAGTGCTATGTGTTCGAAGGAGATAATTGACAAAGCAAAGATGGCTATAGCAAATTGGTGGTATGATGCTAATTTACCCTTCAATGTATCTCAATCCAAATTTTATCAACTAGCAATAGATGTCATAGCTACCATCGGGCCAGGATTCAACGATCCTTCTTTACTTGAGTTGAGAGGAAATAAATTCAAGAATTCTGTGATTGTGGTTTAGAATTATCTTTTAGGTATTAAAACATTTTGGGGGGAGAGTGGTTGTTCACTAATGGCAGATGGTTGGACAAACCAGTGGCAATAACCAATAATTAGACTTTTTAGTTCATTGTGCAAAAGATACAATGTTTTTGAAGTCTATTGATACATCAGGCCTTAGAAAAGATTCTGACACATTATTTAACATTTTTTATGAAGTTGTTCAAGAAGTTGGGGTTAAGAATATTGTGCAATTCATAATGGACAATGATGCAAGTCATAAGACTGTAGGAAAAAAGTTACAGCAGAAGTATGGCTCTTTCTTTTGGTCCCCTTGTACAACTCTTATATAGATTTGATGTTAGAGAATTTTTGTGATCCCAAGCATTTTCCTATTATTGATAAAACTATAAAAAAGACAATGAAGATAACAAAATTCATTTATAACCATGCTTGGGTTTTGGCTTTAATGAGAAAAGACTTCACCAAAGGTAGTAATTTATGTTGCCCTACAGTCATAAGGTTTGCTACAAATTTTTTAAGTATCCAATGCTTACCTTTGTTTAAGAAAGAGCTTAGAAAAATGTTTAATTGTGATAAGTGGGTTTGATGAGGACATCTTTTTATTACTGTTATTTTGGTTATTTTTACTTATGTTTTCTTTATTTTAATGGGCTTGGGCTTGGGCTTTAGCCCATAACCTTTTTAAGGTTTACTTGGGTTTTGTTATTTTCCTATTTAAATACTTGTAATGAAATACTGAATGTTAGTTGTTGAAGAATTAAGAATTGTGCGCTTGTGCAGCCGCCTCCTTCCAATCTCCATTTCTCTTGCTTTCATCTTCTTCTCTTCTCCTTCTGGTTCTTCTTCTCTTCTCTTTCTGGTTCTTTCTTCTCTATTTGCTATTATTCTACTTCTATTTCTATTCTCATTTCTATCCTACATCATATTTGGTATCAAGAGCCGGTTCTATTGTTTTCTCAAACAATTAATTTCGGTCCCCATCGTTTCATCTTCTTCCTCTGAAACCATTCACCTTCTTCTCAAATCATCCATACCAGATCACGCCGACATCTCGAACTCCCTTCAATCCAAAAAAAGAAAAAAAAAATCGTTTCATCTTCCCCTCTGGTTTTCTCTTTCGGCGTTCTTTTCCCTTGCGTCGAGCACCAAATCTCAAGTCTACGCCGATAAGCCTTTGCGGCAAAACAGACCTCGCCGAAACCACCAAACCTGAGACAGACGGTGCCGGAAACATGAAATCTCAGCTCCGATTCTTCTCCCTCTGGCAGACGTCTCTCCGTCTCTCGATTTCTCCTCTTGCGCGACGTTCTTTTCTCCGAGAACAGGAACTGTAACGTCGGGTGCACCATGTGCTTCTTCTCAACGAACTAAGGGAGTTTACTGCTTCCTATTTCTATTTGGTTTTATACAATCGGTTTATTTTTAAAATTGTATCAATTGCTTTCTCTGTGCTGTGCTACCTGTAGTAAATTTTCCAGACCCACTTGATTGGATCCTTTGTTGATTTAGTTTCCGTGGTTAATTTTATTCTCATACTTGCTGCAACCCAATTTAGTCAACTCTTAGATTTTGTATTCCCATTCTCTCATCTTCATAAGACCATATCTTTGTTTTTCGTCTTTTCATTATTTATTCAAAAAAAAAAATCCTATGTGATTGGATTTTCTTGATTGGTATTTGGTCTTTGCTTTGTCATTTTAAATATCAGCATTAGTTGCTTGCCGTATTTGGATTTACGTAATCCCAAAAAGAAAAAAATAATAATATTGCTCAGGTTGATATTTTCATTGCTTGCATTTGTTGTTCATTGATCTCCATTGCACTTCATTTAGTGGGTGTTGCATTGCATGCAGTTGCGTAGTGGTCATCTTGTCACCCCTAGTTCCAGTACATTTACCATGGATCCTTCCCAATTTGATGCCCTCACCCGACAATTAGCTCAATTAGCCACTAACCAGTAGCATTTACAGACTCAATTAGTGGCTGTCCAAATTGAGGTGACTGCTACTCGTGAGGAGAACATGGACCTAGTTGCTAGGTTGAACAATTTGGAGGAACCCCCTCATTCATCTAACAATTATGAAGCATCCCATAATAGAGACCATCGTCGTCGACGAGGTGGTCGACAACACTTTAGACGTGATCATGGGGAAAGGGATTATGATCGTGAGCGAGGACGAGACTATTACCGTCAGGGTACTCAGTCTCCTACTCATCATGAAGAGCACTTATTTAGAAACATCAAGTTAGATGCCCCTACTTTTGATGGTTGTTTTGATCGTCGAGTTTTTACTCAATGGATTAAGAATATGGATCGTTTCTTTACTTGGTATGGGGTTCCTGAGGATCGGAGAGTTGAATTCGCCAGCTTGAAATTAACTAGCACTGACAACTCTGGGAAAGTGTAGAGGATCTTCTTGAGAGGCGTCATGCGCTTCCTGTTGGGAGTTGGGAAGAAATGAAATGCCGCCTTCAAGAGAAGTACTTACCCCAATCTTATAGGGGTAATTTATTGGACCAATGGAATGCCCTCACACAGGGCAATCGGCCAGTGACTGAGTACGTTACTCAATTCGATGAGTTACGAATGAGATGTCATGTAGTTGAGGATGAGGCCATGACCTTGAGTAGGTTTAGACAAGGCTTAAAAGATGATCTTAAGCATGAGCTTGTCCTTCGGGGTGTCACTACTCTTGACCATGCTTATTATTTAGTCCGAGATTATGAGTCGATTACCAGGACTCCGTATGGAAAGCGTGGTGACAACTGCCCGTCCATCACCCCAGCATCCACTTTTTCCCCTAAGTCTCTTCTAGGGCCTCCCCCATCTAATGTTCCTCCTGTATTGGAAAATAAGGGTAAAGGTCCTGAAATTCTTAGGACTTCCTCTCGCTTGCAATGCTTCAACTGTAAGGGTTTTGGCCATATTGCCTCCAATTGTCCTAGTCGAGCTTTGGTCATTGAAGAACATGAGGGTGTTGTTGATAAGGTTGATAAGCCGTTAGAAGATCAAGTCTATGAGCCTAAGCTTGAAGAGTTTGGTGATTTTGGTGATGATGAAGATACCTTCTTAGGTTGCATTCGGACCCTCCCTGTGGGTCTAGGTTCTATGCCCTTTGTTCCCAACACACTCCGGTTAAGTGTTGTTCGTTGTACCCTTACCCAGCCCAAAGATACTGATGATTGGCGTCGTCATGCCATTTTCCATACTTATATCAAAATCAATGATAAGGGTTGTAAAATCATTGTGGATAGTGATAGTTACATTAATGCGGTTTCTGTGGCTTTGTGTCACGTCTTGGGTTAAAGCCAGTTCTTCAGCCTCAGCCATATAGTGTCTCTTGGGTCGATACTTCTTCCATAGCTATAAAAGAGCGTTGTTTGGTGCCCATCCAATTCCTAGAGTATAAGGATCATATATGGTGTGACGTCATTCCTATGGATGTCGGTCATATCATTCTTGGTCGACCTTGGTTGTTCGACTTGGATGTAACCATCCATGGTCGATCCAATTCATGTTCCTTTGTGTTTAATGGGAAGAAGATTCACCTTAATCCGTTACCTCCAAAACCTGTTGGTTCACAGCAAGCGAAGAAAATTGTGGAACGAAAAGGGCTAAATATCATTAGCCCTACGGAGTGTGAGCATACACATGTGGGTAACTCTGTTGCGTTTGTTGTGGTTGTTATGGAGGTCCTGTTGGAGTCTCCAATAGTGGCCCTTGCTCAGACGGGTGGTCAAACTGAAGTTGTTAACCGCAGTCCTGGCAATTTTAGAAGATGTTTGGTCCAAGACAATCTTCGGGATTGGGTTTTGATCCTCCCTATCACTCACTTTGCATGTAACATTTCTGTGAATCGGTCTTTAGGCATGGGTCCCTTTGAAGTCGTTCATGGTTATAAACCTAGGAAGCTTTTAGATCCTATTCTCATGTCCCTACATGCTAGTGTGTCTGCATCAGTTAAGGCATTTCTACAACATTTTCATGATTCGCATATTGAGATCAATAAACAACATGAAGCCAGTAATGCATCATATAAACTTCGAGTTGATTTGCATATTGAGGATTATGTTGTGATCCGAATTAGACTGAAACGGCGTCCACCTGGATCCGTTCCAAAATTGCAAGTGCGTAGTGTTGGTCCTTTTAAAATTTTAAAGCATGTTGATCCAAATGCCTATGTTATTGATCTTCCATCACATTTTGGTTGCCACTCTACTTTCAATGTTGAGGACTTAGTTGCTTACAAAGGCTATTTCAATTCCTCCAATGATCTTTTTCTACCTCCATTTGTGAACCTTGACCTTGACCTTGACCTTGACCCTTTCGTTATTCCTACTCCAATTCCATCTATCACAGCACATAAAGATAAAATTGATGTTATTTTAGATGAACAGATGGTATTGACCAATGATGGAGAGGTTCAGTGTTTCCTTGTTCGCTGGGTAGATCCCAGAGAGACACTTCAACAGCTTGATTCAGATTTATTAGAGCTCTATCAGAGTTAGCCAGATCTTCTCCTGCCCGGATCACCGTCCACCCGTTCCTAGAGAGTTGATGGGGATACCAGATTCAGGCCTCCACTCATTCGTGTTTATGGACGTCGGAAGAAGCTTGCTCAACCACTTAGCTTATGGTTGGGTGATTGATTGCAGCCTTATTGTGTTTTGTTCACTCGACGGAGTCGAGTTTTTTCCCACCTCGGGAGAGTTGATGAGGACATCTTTTTATTACTGTTATTTTGGTTATTTTTACTTATGTTTTCTTTATTTGAATGGGCTTGGGTTTGGGCTTTAGCCCATAATCTTTTTAAGGTTTACTTGGGTTTTGTTATTTTCCTATTTAAATACTTGTAATGAAATACTGAATGTTAGTTGTTGAAGAATTAAGAATTGTGCGCTTGTGCAGCCGCCTCCTTCCAATCTCCATTTCTCTTGCTTTCGTCTTCTTCTCTTCTCCTTCTGGTTCTTCTTCTCTTCTCTTTCTGGTTCTTTCTTCTCTATTTGCTATTATTCTACTTCTATTTCTATTCTCATTTCTATCCTACATCAGGGTTGTATCAAGTTATTCTAAAAGCAACATAGGGAAGGAGATAAATAGGGTTGTTCTAGAAGATAGAGAGTTTTGATCTCAATGTCAGTTTATTATAAAAGTCAGCGAGCCTTTGGTTCAAGTACTATGACTTGTCGATGGGGAAGAGAAGTCTGCAATGGGGATACTTGTATGATGCAATGGAGAGAGCTAAAGAGAATATAAAAGCAAGATTGAAGAACAAATTTACTGCATTTATGCCATTCATCAGGATCATTGATGCTAGGTGGGATAAGCAGTTTCATAGTCCATTACATGCGGCAGGTTCTTTTCTTAACCCTGAAATTTACTTTAATCCTTGTTTTAAAAATAAAAATGATGTTTCAAGAGGGTTTTTGAGTTGCGTTATAAAGTTGGAACTTGATCCTAATAAACAAGACAAGATCATTTAACAACTTGAATTGTATAAGAATGTAAACGGTGATTTTGGACAATCTTTAGCGTAGTCCAGGTAACCTCAATATCCTTTGTTAAATAGTATGAATTTATATTTTAATTATTGTATTTAATTTTAAGTAATAATTTATAATTGAACTTTTGCTATAGTTGCATGGTGTACTAATTTTGGAAATGAAGTTCCAACTCTTCAAAAGTTTGCAGTTCGCATACTAAGTCAATGTTGAAGTGCAACTGACTGTGAAAGAAATTGGAGTATATTTGAGTTTATTCATTCGAAGAAGAGAAATAAATTAAAGCATAAACGTTTGAATGATCTAGTATTTGTTTGTTATAACTTGAAGCTGCGTAAGAGGTAAAAATTTTCAAAAATAATGTTTTTTACTGTTGAAAAATATGTAATATTTTCACTTACATGAGACTTTTATTTTGGCAGAAACATAAAATGGGGAAGAGATACTTTGGATCCTATCAATCTTGAGAACATTGACTTGATGGAGGAATATGTAGGTGAAGAATCATAGCTTATTGATGGAGAATACTTGGATTGGGGAGGTATTGAGGAGCCATTAGCCTTACTAAATTTGGAAGATACTGATAATGTTGGTCTTGATGTTGTTGATGATATGGTGACATTGAATAAAATATTTTGAGTAACGTTTTGAATGTTGGTCCTTATTGTCTTATTGATGACGTGGTGACATTGAAGAAAATATTTTGAGTAACGTTTGGAATTTTGATCCTTAATGTCTTGATGATGATGTGGTGACATTGAAGAAAATATTTAACCCCCATGGTAGGGTGTATGTTTGCGGTTAACCAAACAAAACCTATAACTATTCGTCACCAAGGTAATGCACTAAGAATAGAGACCCTGTTATATATCGCGGCAAGGTCAGATGCCACTATTATATCCAGTAGCATGGCCGAAGGCCACTATTATATCCCGTGACCGGGCTAGAGGCCACTATTGTATCCTGTGGTAGGGCCATAAACTAGAGCAAACAAAAATGTTGGTACCAACACATTAACAGAATAAAAAATATCGGAATCTAAACTAGAAAAAAATCAGAATGTCATGCCAAAGATTTTCAGATACCACATTATATCATAACAGAGTACTGAACAGATTTAGAGCATCTTCACATGACATGCACAAATTTTCAGATTTCATATTTGCTATTTTTGCACAGTTATAAACATAATGCCAAAATTTTTCTCATGTGTCACTATTCATGAGAAAAAGAAAATACGTTTATCTTTCATACAAATTTTATGAGTAATGTAAAACAAATAATTGAGATTGTTTCAAGTTTCTTTTCATAACAAAACATGCATATTTTTCAAAAATTAACCCCAATCCATTTCTTTTAAACAAAGTCTAACGTAGGAACCCCACTTACCTGAATTTTTTATCTCCTCTGAATTTTTCTACAACATGCCAAACCAATATCAATCGTCACCTATACAATAGACACGTAACTTACTTAAATATCTAATTAAACACATATTCTAATATTTAAGCCTAGAATACTAAAATATTTATTTTTCCTAAAAACCTAAAATTCTCATAACCTTAAAATATCATTACTTCCCAATTTCATCGATTTCCACTTAACTTCGCTGACTAATACATTTAGGGGTGTAAATAATTCAATCCAGACCGGACCAAAATTTTCGGTTTGGACCGGACCGAATTATGGATCGGTTAGTCTCAACACCAAAATATGTGGACCGATGACATTTAGTCTGGTTCCGGGTTCTAAAAATTTTGGACTGAATCGGACTAAACCCCTATATATATTTGTTTTAAAAAAATATTTTTAATAATTTAATATATTATTTTTATATAATAATTATATAAGTTAATGATGTAATTTTCATCGAATTTATTATCATTGACCACATATAACATAAAATAATATATGTCATTAATTAATAATAAATCATAAATTATGTGATAATTTATGTCATTATATATAAATAGTTAATACAACATACATTCACACATACTTACTATTTACACTTAATTAAAAAAATTAGGTTTTTTTTTTTTTTTTAATACCTAAGTTGCAAGCATGCATGATAATCTATGTACAATGAAATTATTTGATATTCATTAACCATATATAAAATGTATGATATTATTAATAATTATGCATACTAAAAAGTAAAATCTAAGTTAGCAAGTAGTAATTATCAACATCATAAATATGATTACAGTAAAATATTTTTTTAATGAGTTAGTTACATAATCCATATTAATAATTTACTTAATTTTAATTTAGTAATTTAAATAATTTTTTTATTAATTTATTTGAAAAAATAAATAAAATAATTAGGTCGGACTGAATTAGACAGAACCGATAGCCACCGGTCCGGTCCCTATGGATGTTCAATTCGATCCAGTCTGGAGAAAATGATGGATAGAACACCGAACCGAACCAATTTACAGCCCTAAATACATTAAACTCTAAATTATTTCTGTAAAGAAAAGTGTATGGCTAACATATTTATTCAATTAAAACTAAGCTCGTGTAAAATACATCTCTACTTAATACTCACTTAACATAATTCCAACTAAATCATAAGTCTATTTAATATCAAGTCCAACTTAAAATACATATCCAATTTTAAAAGTCAAGCCCAACCCAAGTCAATAACTATTATGCCAAGACTTACCTATTCAGGGCAATAATGTATAATCATTTAAAAGAATTATTTAGGTACTTTATCGAAAATCACATGACAAAAGGGCTTGAAGGCAATCTTCGTAAATATTAGGGAGATCATGTCCATCGGGGCTTAAGCCTAAAAGTTATTTAACAAAGACATATACCCGTTTCTGGAGGAAGAATGAAAACAAAAAAAGGAAACCAAAAGAGAGAGGCTTGACATTGGGAGGAAGAAAAATTTTACTAAGAGAGGGAGAGAGAGAGGTAGCAAGCGGTGAAATGGTGGTTGAGGTGAGGTTGACAGTGGAGCACGGCAGTAGAGCACTGAGAGGGAGAGAGAGAGAGAAAATTGTTTTGCCGTTGGCTTGGAGAAGGAGCGGGGAGGAGAGAGTGAGTTGCAACCGGGCTTACCGAGAAGGCAATGGCCAATAGTTTCTGGCTAATGGGGCCCTTCAATGTGGTGGTCGAAAGTGAATAGAGGTGAAAACCTATAGAGAGCCAACTTGTTACTCATGGTGAAGAGAGGGAGTGTCTGAGAGTGAGAGAGAGAGAGAGAGAGAGGAAGTGACAGAGCCGTATGGCGCAATAGTGACTAGTCGGGGCAATGGGTGGCATCTACCATCGCTAGTAGTGGAGATGCAGCTACTTGCTCTATTCTAAAGAGCAAAAAGAGGGACCCATTCGGTTGATGCGTGGAGGAATTTGGTTGTTGGCATGGAGGAGTATGTAGCGGCTTGTTCTCCTTGGGAAGCTACAGTTTCTCACGACAGGGCTAAGGGGACGAGACATAAACAATGTGGAGGATGTGCTTCACAAGAAATAATCACGGCTACAACAACCCTTAGGAGCTTGAGGGAGAAGACAAGTTTACTGTGTGATCTCTATGCTTGGTAGGAGGGTCTTTGGTCATTTGGAAACAAGGGCTTTTGGTGATGGTAACGCTCGTGAAGGGCTAATATTCCTGGACATGGAGATGTGGGGAGGGGACGTGCAAACTGAGTGTGGCGGTGGTCGTGAAGTGTAACCTAAATGTACATATATATATATATATATATACACTACTCTATCGAAAGCCCTAGCTATATGAGGAAGGTAGGAATTTTGTGTGTTGTCGTGAACCCTAGTGGAATGGAGACATGCATGGCGTGGCGTTTATTAAAAAACAAAAAATTAGACTTTGGGTCTCACGATTTAGAGCAAATGGGTGTGGGCCTTGGGGTAATCGGGTAGGGTTCATTTCAAATATTTGAGCCCAAGTCTTGGATAGTGTATGAACTAACAAATGGGTTCGGCCGGTTAGAGTAGTCCAAATAATCTCTTTGGTTTGTTCTTATTTTCATGGGTCAAATATTTAGTAAATACTAATGGGCCTCGACTCAAATTCTAAAATAATCCAACTCGTCCTATAGATTTTTTTCCCCTGGCCAATTACCAAATAAATAGATTCCATTTGGTCCATAAAATATTAAATAATTTTAACCTAATTATCAAACCCAATAAAAATCCATATTCCACCAAAATAAAATTTTAGGCTTGTAGCCTATTCAAAATTTCTCGTTAAATCTCAAGTAGGCTACCCATACATATTAACCAAAAACTTTAATAGTACGCAGGCTTAGCTTGGGTCTGGGTGTTATAGTGCACACGTAGAGGTTTGTCATATGCTCCGATGCAGATCTGCAGGAGTTTGCAGATGAGAGTTGAGTTGTAAAGCTTATATTGGTACCATGGTAATATACTAAACTAGATTCATTACCTTTTTTGTGTGTTCAAATGAGAGATGTAATTCTAAAGGGTGTGATCACATCAAATGGTGTACCCCTAATTGGTATACACTCTCCATGGTGATGATTCCCATTGGGAGTGTTGGTTGACAAAGTGTTAACTAAGAGACAACCATTTGATTTGGTCAAATGGTTGTGTCATTTGTTAATGGTTGTGTCATTTGTCAACCAGTGCCTTGTGGTCTATAAATAGAAACAATTTGTGTACTTGAAACTCTTTTGTATATCACCAACTTGTGGGACAAATACCCTAACAAGAGTGTTACCATTTTGCCAAAAACGCACCCACTTTCATTCTATAAATTCTAACACTTATAATTTGTATACTGCTTGTATTCCTTTAATTCATCTCTGACACATTATTTTATTCTGTAACATGTGTGTGTCGGCCATCACTGATATTCATTAATATATCATAGATCACCCCGTAAGACTACTTATAATCCACTCATGTCTTCCCTTTGATATTATATTAAGGAAAATATTTTAGCTAAAAAAGGATTATACAAAATCAATCCCACAAACTAACATTATTTGATGCAGTTCGTTAGATTTTAAAGTTACTTTTATTATAAAGTAGATCTAACAGATTACATGAAATCACGTCAATGTATGAGATTACTTTTGTGTAATCTGTTTGTGGCTGTAACACTCCTCTTGTATTAATAGGGAGCATGCTAAATGAAGATCATGGCATATATATATATATATATATATATATTTGTGTGTGTATGCCTTGGCCGAGTTGGTGATCCAAAGTAAAGTATTTTTTTCTAATTGCAACACTACAACATAAATGAGTTTTTGTAACGATTTGACAATTGTGACAGACCCCAAACCGTTATCAAAAAATATTTTCTATGACGTTTTGTGGAAATCGTCACTAAAGGTAGACGAGAAATTGCATTACATTCGAACGTATACATATTCACGTTCGAATGGATCCTGGACATTCGAACATTGAAGCTATTTACGTGCGAATGTGTAAATTTTTGGTGATAACGTTCGAATGTTAGTGATTCATGTTCGAACATTAATTGATTTAATAAAGTTAGATATTTCAAATTTAAAAAAAAAATTGAGAATTGAAGTGCAGTGATTTAATATTAAAGTTGGATAAGCTAACATTAAAAAAGATAGAGAACTGAAATTCAAAAATAGTAGATATATTAAATAATATTGTTCATTATATATAATAAAAATAAAGTACTAAATATGATAAAATTTTGTAAACAACACTCAGATCAACGTGTTGTTCACAAATCATGTATTGCAGAACTCTTCAATCAATGTCGTGGTCTCCTCGTTCAGAATATTAGCTGATGTCTTGTCACATCGCGAACGTGGTTTAACACGGGGCCTTACTCTGGAAAAAAAAAAAGGCACGAAAAAATCAAGGTCAACATACTTGATAACTTCACTGGGGAGTGGATGATAGTGTAGCATCGCTTTCCTCCTTTGTCGGCACATTAGTTCGACTTTACGCCTCATTTTATATGCGATTATGGAGAGATATTCCGAATTAGGTTAATGATCGTATTTGGAGTCATGTACTGGTGAGTTTATATACAATAGTAAATCTTTTTAGAGATTTTTTATTTCATATTTTTTACGCAATTCATTTCTTAGGATGAATTCGACTTCAATTTTGGTCATAGCGAGGATGTGCGAACTGTGAATGAGTTGATGCTACATTATTTCGATGTCACAAGGGACGATGTCATGACCACTTCAAGAAATTCGAGATGTTGGAAGAGACTATTCAGTCCTCTTTTTAGAAAATGAAGTTAGACAATTGGAGGAAGTATTGTGATCTTTTCGCAAGTCCAGATTATCAGGTATTCTACATTTATCCCTTATAAATTATATACTAATATATTAGTTCCATATATATAATTAACATTCTTAATTAATCTTGTATCACTTAAGTTCTATCAATGTACAGAATAGAACGACTTTGACAATCCACTATCGCGCTGATTCAAGGTCATTCTAACGTCTTGCCGAGAAAATCATAATTAATAGCTTATTAAAATTCACTCATTTTTATTAGGGGTGAAAATCGACCCTTTCGGCACGGTTTTTGGACAAAATCGACGTTGGCTGATGCTTCATTTTTAGGGGAGAAAATCGGCCGAAATTGGTCTGGGGAGGAGAAACACCGGCCGTCTCGACGTTGGAGGTTCTCTGGCGGTTCACGGTCGATTCATCGACGAGCTTCGTCGGAGAGAGTACAGAGGGAGAGTGTTGCAGATAAGAGAGAGAGAGAGAGAGAGAGAGAGAGAGAGAGAGAGAGAGAGAGAGAGAGAGATGAGAACTGAGAAGTGAATCAGGTAAGAAGAAGTGAGGAAGAAGATTACCTTATTTCGAAATGACGTCGTTTGGTTTCAAAAGGGAGAGTGTTGCAGATAAGAGAGAGAGAGAGAGAGAGAGAGAGGATGAGAACTGAGAAGTGAATCAGGTAAGAAGAAGTGAGGAAGAAGATTACCTTATTTCGAAATGACGTCGTTTGGTTTCAAACCAAATGGAGTCATTCTACTTAATTTTTTTTAATACATTATGAATAAGATGATGCCGTTTGGTTTAATACCAAACGACGTCGTTTCAGTTATGTTTAAAACACAACTATAGGCTTAAAACGATATTGTTCCACTAAAACGTAAGTAGAACAACGTCGTTTTAAGTTCATATATACTACTACTCACACTGATGAGTACAGTGAGTGGAATTATCCTATCGCTAAAAATAATTATGTAAGTGAGGTTATTTTCTATGAATAAATTATGCAACATGTGAATACATATTATGTTTGATTTCTCATTTCTTTTAATATGTTACTTATTGTGTGTTTTTGTTGTAATTACAGAAAAAAATGATTGAGATCCAGTCAGCCTATGAGGAATCATCTCCTAGTGACATGGATATATTCAAGCAAGTACTCGGGTGCAAGTCTGGTTTGATAAGAGGTTTGAGAGAGACGTTCTTTCAAGTGTGTTATTTCATCCTCCTCGACCTCGACCTCGACCTCGACTTCGGAAGTTAATAATTTTATCAAAGATTTGGATGTAGCACGCCAAGAAATAGAGCAAATGAAGTCGAGATAGAAGGAGTTGAAGACTCTCTTATCACGACAATTTGATTTAGAGACGCATTTGCAGCAGTGACAAAGAGACCAGGAGGAGAGAATATACATTAAAGTTCAAGAGCAAGTACAAAACGAAATGCTAGTCCAAATGGAACGTCTTATGTCACTACAGCAGAATCGCAGTGGGAGAGGACAGATGAAGAAATGAATATATCATTATCACTATTATAAACTTTTATTATCTAATTTTGAAACTCTATAAGACATTATTAGTTGTTACATTTATGGTGTAATATGATACAATTTGTATGCTTTTTAATTTTATGAAATTAATATTTCTGATCAGTACGTTCGAATGTAAAGAACAAACGTTCGAACATGGCTTCACATTTGAACCAACGTTCAAACATAATACCATTGAATTCCAACAAAATGTTCAAACGTAAGTCACTTTGTTCGGACGTTTCAACGCACAAACGATCTAAACGTTTGAATGATTAGAATCTAGACGTTCGAACGACAACCCAACATTCGAACGTTAAACATTTTAAGTTTGAACGCTTCGCCATTAACAACTAAATGCTACATTCAAACGTCTCACATCAAATGTTCGAATATTGTTACGTTCGAATATAAATATTAATCGTGCGAAGCAAAAACAATGAACGTCTAGTTTTTTACGTTCGAATGTTAATCGGTCTGTTTAACGTTTGAACATTGGCTTTTACGTGCGTAAATTACTTTCTATGATGGATTTTAATTGTCACAAGAAAACTTCACTTTCGAATGTTACATCTCACGAAAGATTTCTAACTGTCACAAAAAAAAAAAAAAAAACTTTTTGTGACAGTTGAAGAGTAAACCGTCACAAATTACTTTTTGTGACTCCTTTTAGGTGACGGTCTCAAACCGTCACAAAAAATATTTGTGACGGTTTCATCTATCATAAAAGCAAAAATTTGTGGTAGTGAAACTTTGATCGAGTACTAGTCCCTCTTGTTAATTAACGCATGCACGTACGCAAGCTTCCAATTACAGGAAGATTAATGGTATGAATAATGATAGCGTTACCACTATTCTACTACCCTTTTATTAACGCCTCGAACCCGAAGATCAGGAAAGTTAGTTCTTAATACTTAATATTAAGTTCAATAACACAACTATAAAATCCAGAAAAGTCTATAAATATTAATTTATTTACTCAACCCAAATATATATGTTCCTTCATAGGGACAACAAAAAAATTCTCAATAACATAAATTAAAAACTCTTCAAAAACTTGAAAATATCCTTAACTCAACAAATCAAAATAATCAAAAATAAATCAATTTGCTAACTATGACTCTCAAATAAGCACTTGTATACTCAGACACTTATTTCACTATAATCATCACATCTTACTAAAACTTCCTACTCATGTTCTCCAGCTGAACCATAACAAATATCTGAAAAATATTTGGAGATAAGGGGTGAGTTATCAACAACTCAGTAAGCAAAGAACATATACTAGTGTGTAAACATGAGCATTTATCAAAATTCAAAATGCTGAACAAAATATTTTCTTTCAGAATGCAAAATCAGAATACTTGTTTTCAGAATGCAAAATCATAACATATTACCAAAAATATAAGAGCGAAACTTCCAAAAAACATTCTTATGCAAAATTTCCTTTGGTAGAGCATAACTGAACATATTTATCTTATCTTATCATATCAGAATAGAGACCATGTTTAACCCCAGCGGTAGGGTTGTGTAAATTTTGATAGTTAACCGAGCAGAACCAGAATGTGAATCTTCCCCTTATTCATTCTTGGAGTCTCGAGTGTGCACATAGGACAGACCACGCAGAAACTACTTGTTTTCCAAAGTGGGTGCACCAGAAATAGAAAAGTTGATACCAACCCGAACAGAGGCCATAGTTTTACACATGTGGTAAGGTCAGAACAGAACAAAAACAGAATGTTATGCCAGAAGTTTTCAGAAATCACATCATATCATATCAGAGTAAAGAACATCTTCATAACAGAATATATAATCTTATCACAAAAATATAATTTATGCACAAAGTTTCATATCCGCTCTTTTTCGTTTAGTTCAAAAACAAAATGTCAAAATAGCTCATGTCTATAGCAGTCATGCCAGAAAATACTTTATTCTTATACATAATTTCATGAGTAATGCGGAACAAATAACTGAGGTAGTTCAATTTTTTTTTAAAAGAAAACATGCATACTTTTCCAAAAATCAATCTCAGCCCATTTTACTTTTATGTAAAGTCTAGTAAAGGAACACTGCTTATCTGGACTTCTTAACTTCTGAATTTCTCTACAACAGTGTCAAACGAAAAATCAAGTGTCGCCTATAAGATAATCACGTAACTTCCATAAATTTTCAATCCACGTATTTCAATATCTAAACCTGAAATACCTATTTTAATATCTCAAAACCTAAAATTTCTCTTAACTCTAAAATACCATCACTTTCTAAATTAATCATTTTCCACTTAATAACTCCGACTAAAACATGAATTTCTAACTTATTTACTTTACAATATAAAATTGGATAACATAATTATATCAAAATTTATTAAAGTGGATCAAGCAAAAAATCATTTGAATAAATAAAAAAGGCTTAATTGGTATATGTTTAAAGGGGTTTTAACAAATAAAATAAAATTTTGTACTTACTAATCCCATACGAATTCATACATTAATAATATACTTCAAAATCTTTGTTTATTTTATAAATATAAATCTAAAAACTAAAGTCCTCGTACGTACAACAAAACTAGCCTAATATAGCACTCATCTAAAATAGGGTGTTTTAGTAAATCGACTTAAATTGCATGGGCTATCATGGGAAGGCAGTGGGCACGACAAAACAGAACTTAAAACATTATAAGTTTCCTTATTAAACCACACAATAGAAGCATGCTCACGATGCGGTAAGGAGTTGTGAGAAGAGCAGGGAGGTGGACGGCTGGGCGGCTGAGCGGCTGAGTACAAAGAGATAGAGTGATGAGAGAGAGACCCACTGATGAGAGATAGAGAAACACGGTGAGAGAGAGCAAAACGTGAGGGAAAAAAATACGTGAGAGGCAGGGGTAGATTCGGCATGAGCTTACCGTGCTGATGATGAATGTGCAGCTGATCAGGGCTGACGAAGAGTGTTTGGACGGTGGTTTGTGGTTGGCTGGGTGGTTTCCCGTCGTGTAATGGGGCGGAAAAATTGAGGGAATGGGGAGATCTTCTTACTCTGTTTTGGGGGGTCAAAAACAGAGTGTGTGATGGCGGCTTGTGATAAACTCAGAGAAAATGGAGAAAATTTGAAGCGGCTAATCTAGTTTTTGGTTGAGGCTGATGAACGTGCAAATATATACGAATGGATGATCAAAAGAAGACCCTAGAGATGAGAGAGTAGCGTGCATGCAGTGAGTAAACGGAAGTGAACGTGTAGAACGTGGAGTCTGAAATTATTTGCACGGGCAAGGCTCTTTAACATGAGAAATATTTGGCCCACGCGTTGATCTAGTATGGGGTTAAAGCGTGGCCCTTTTGTCTAAGTTTTTGGACCTCGACTCAACCTAGAAAAAAATTACTCTTGTCTCATAAATTTTTCGAGTGAAGATCCAATTGATCCATAAAAAAGTTTTAAACTTATCCAAAAATTATAATCTCTCAAAAATATTTTAAGCCCATACTCTCTTCTAAAAAATTTTACTCAAAATTCTAAATGGCTTTTTCTTATCTATAAATCTAAAAATTTTGTAAAGCGTGCTTGGTTGAACCCAGGTGTTACACTTCTACTACTATTTTTAATTTTTTAAAAAATTTTCTTTTACTTAATGGTTAAGAAAGTGACTATCAGTAAAATTGTATATTTTTTAACTTTTTTCTAATGATTAAAGACATTAAAAAAATACTTAAAAGATAAAAAAAGAAAAACAAATACACTAAAAGTAGTAAAGTGATGGTAAAAGAGTTGTAAGTATATCATTGCTCTAATAGTATATATTTTGATGATACTTGAATAGTAAGTGATACTTTGCCACTTGGGATCTACTACGTCTATATCATTAGGTTACGCATATTCTTTGCGCGCGGTTCCAATGTTGAATTAGTTGCAATTGACGAAGTGCGTGCTCTTTCAATGGGTCTCTAACCGGTCGGCGATCCGAACCCTCTTGTCCATTTTTAGCCATGCATAGTACATCAACTTTGACGTAGGTACGTACGTACGTTAATTGTTCTCCTAATTATTTAGGGTTCTGTTTCTCTTTCGGCATCGATCCTCCCATGCATGTCCATAAAAAGTGACTGCAACCTCCATTAATTAGTTGTTTCAGATTATAATCTGATTACAAAATGATTTACACATATATACAGAATTAATTAAAACCACATGATCATGTTCATATACAACAAAGAATGTTTTCATTTATGTTTAAGCTTCCTTCGGCCTTTTGAGTGTGACTCTTTTTACACGGCCAATAACATTAAAAAAAAATTAAAAAATTAAAATGCAGGCGTGTCTCTAGTTCTCTACATGTATATATGGAATCAAATATATAAATGAAAAAAAAAAAAAAAAAAACCCTTCATGAATGCAGAAACAAACATAAAAGAGTTGGAGCCAAAGAAATAATGGTCCACAGATTGGAGAATCTTGTATCTAGGCCATGACTGGCTTGGTTGAAAGAATTTTCCAACGCCAACAAAGAGCTGAACTTGAAATTAGGGTTTGACCCATAAAGAGCCTGAACTCCCTTCACGTCGTCTATCTTCAGATCCACCTTCCTTGTCCTCGGACTCAAGCTCGGATACATAACAGCTTCCTTCACCGAAGTATGAGCCAGCCCAAGTACATGCCCAATCTCGTGGGTGGCCACCGATTCCAAATCAACCGCCACCTTTGACTTGTCCGATTTAAAATTTATCGTCCACGTCTCTGCTGCATCCAGGTGGAGCCTCCCGTTCTCCGGTGAGAAAGCATGAGCCAGCACTCCCAGCACCCCATCAAACGGCTCTCCGTCCCCATGATCCCCCCGGTAAAACCCGATTCTAATATTCGCCGATTGGTAGTTCCCCGTCTCGGTAAAGTTCACCGGAATCACCGATTCCCACCTACAAAAGGCACGTCTGAAAACCGCCCGAATATCAGACGAGCTCAGGTAATCGATCATATTAGAAGGCGAGAAAGCGTACGTTAGCGTCATCGGAGTCTTCCGAGACCCGCGGACCCACCTCGGTTTGCCGTAGAAGTACGCAAAGTGACGCGTCCTGTGCAAAGCATGCGAGGCGTCGTCGCTCATGCCACACCTCGGCGACATGATGGCCGATATGGTGTCGGTGTCGAGCTTTCCCGTGACGGGCAACCCAAGGTTTTTCTGGTAGAGAACAACGGCTGATTCGAATTTAGTGTCGAATATGTCGTTAAAATCAGTGCCGGGTATGGGAAGGTAACCGAAACGGTTGAAGTACCTCTTGAGCTCTGACATGCCGCTGACGTGGCTGCCCTTCCCGGCGTGCAGGAACCTAACGAAGTCTTGCCACGTAGAGTTGTGGGCATCGACGTTTATTACAGTTGATAGGCCTGGTGGGGTTCTAGCGGGAAAGCAAGGGCGGGAAACACAGAAGAAGAAGAAGAAGAAGAAGAATATGATGCAGGGGTAACTGAAAAACGGAAACATAGTTATTTCAGTTAGTTGTCTTTTAGGGAACAGAGCTTAATTTGGGATTGTTGGAAAGGATAAAGTTTTTGGAGGATCTTCGAAAATTTGAAAAGCTTTATGATCATCCTATATATAAATAATAATAATAATAATAATAATTAATTGTATGAATTCAATAGTAATTGTGGAAGGTGTTTGAGTTAGATAGGATCGAAGCACAAGAAAATTATAATGGGAAAGCTAAGAAGATTCTGGCGTGTGAGCCATTGATTGTGTCATGGTGGGTTAACCACTGACTCTGTTTTTCTTTATTTAAATTAATCCAGATTTTCTTTTTCCCTCTTAGTCAATGAATAAGTATAGGATCATGAATTTCTCTCATTCTTTCTCAGTCGAAACTAATTAGGAAAAAGTGGTATGTTTAAAGAATAAATAAATTGATTTGATTTGTTCAAGTTTAGGTTAAGCTTGCTCGGTTGGTTGACCAGAATTTGGTGTGTTAATTTGCGTGATCATCATCTTCTCATCATATAACTTTCTAGCTAGGGAAGGCTTATATAAATATATATATATATATATATATATATTTGATATATTTGAGAGAGGGTTTCGAATCCAAAAACCTCCATTTTGGAGGCTGACCATATTACATTTAATAATTTGTTGATATTACATGGATGCACAATCACGCAATAATATTGCATCTTTTTTAAAAAATCATATTGTAGAGTGCACACTTGAGGGAAAGTACATTCAAAATTAAATTAGATCATTATTTATAATTATAACTGCACTTATTGTCTAATCAATGAAGAGAAGAAAATATGTATATATAGAGGACATTTTCGGAGGTAATTAATTATTATTTGGTCCCATGTCATTCTTATCCTTATTCCTGTGCTTACGTACATCATGAGCATGTATATAATAATTCTGATATATGGTCGAAATTGGTGGAGATTATATCATTTTTATTAACTATTAGCTATTTTTTAATGCTTTATAATTGCAACGTATAATACTATAGACTGATCATCTCAAAAGCTTAATGAGCAACACATGATGAATCCGGATTGAGATATTTTAGAGTTTAAGACTTAGAGCAGATTAATAAATTAAGATAGACATATTAATATATTAAGTCATGAATCGTATAATGCTTACTGAGAATTGTTATGATTCTTTTTTAAGTGTATTAATTATCACGATCCCTATATATACACACAAATATAGAGACAGCAACCTAGCTATATATATTTTAGTCTCTACATATTATTATTATTATTATATATATATATATATATATATACATAGTCATGATTAATTGTCTACATCCTTAAGTTTCGTTTTCAACAACATATATATGAAGTTATCTATCTTGGGCGACTCAAATTTATACCATTAGCTTAAGATGAATAAGATGTCTCACTTTCAATGCTAGCTGATCAGTGAGCTGGGTCCTATCTAGTTCCCTCTACATCTCTCTTATTGGTTCTAGCTTTATGGGGACAACTTAGTGAAATGAATTTGTAGTGAAATGAATTTGTACGTGATCCCAATTATTTCATGTAATTCCAAGCCTGTTGCCTTTGTCAAAAAAGCTTTCAAATTCCGATCTGCCTTGCCTTGAATATCATCACCAATTAGCTAGGCACAATAGTTATATGGCTGCAAATAATTAAAAGCTAGATGCGATGGCATGGTTAGGTTTCAGTACTTAACTTACCAGGCCAGTAGTTTTAGTCATGAATTAATCAGAAAGCTTGACTTTTTGCAATTGTAGCTAGGTGGGTGGATATTGGAATAAATTAGAAAGTGGGATTTTACTTTCAAGGTGTTATGATTGCATAAATTAATTAGCTAGTTAGTCGATCAACGCGCAACCAAGCTTCTTTTCCTTGAGCTTCCCAATGTAATATGTAATTCCATAGATATGGAATTAAGTACTCAATCATCTTTAAATGAGATTTTCTTAGTGGATTTTGCAACAAGCTGGTTGTAAGTGGCGCATATATATATATATATATATATATATATATATATTTATATTTATATAGGGACTAGTCAGGAAGTTAGAATTTGGAAAGATCGTTGACTTCCAGAAATATTATATTTTCACAAGGGGGTGACCTTGATATATGATGCAAAAGTAAGTGAACTCATAGACATGGGAGTACCTCAGTGGAAGAGGGAGAAATTGTCGTGAAACTTCTTGAAAGCTACACAAGTAGGGCAGAGCACCAACAATGTCGGTGTCGGAGCCGGAGTGCCCTACCTCCAACTCCGACTCCGACTTTGTTGGAGGTCAAATCCGACCTCCGACTCCAACTATGATTCGCATAGCCTCCAATCCGACTTGTCGGATTTGGGCTTTCACTAATCGGATTTGGGTTTCTAGATTTCAATTTTATTTTTTAAATATTTTTCAATTTCAATTTTATTAAAACATAACCAAAACTAAAAAATTAAATCATTGTACAAATTAATGTTATTATACATTAGTATTATATGTTAATGTTTATATTTTTTTTCTAACTCTTATGTTAATGTTTATACATTAGTATTACATGTTATTATAAATTTATATATTTGTGTTTATACATAATACATTAGTATTAAATGATACAATACATTAGTTATTATATAATTAGTATTACATGTTATTATATATTAGTGTTTATTCATTAGTGTTACATGGTAGTAATAGTTAATAGTATGGTATTTACATATATTAAATTATTATTAGTCAATTTATTCTATTTAATTATATTATATTATAAGCATATTATTTTATAATAATTTGCTCATACTAGTATATTATTGAATTTAATTAACAATATAAGTTATAGTTATAGAAAATACATATGATTAATATATAAAAAATACATATATTTTTATGAAATATGTACAATATCGGAGTCGGAGTCGGAGTCAGTACATCGCCGCTGGCCTCCGACGTACTCCGACTCCGACTTATCGGAGTCAGTGCGGAGTCAGATTTTTGAATTTTTGCTCAACTCTACATACACAAGAGACTATTTTGAAGATCCCCTTGAGTTTTACTTGTCTTGATGATAAATTAATTTGGGGTGATCAGAAAAATAGTTTATTTTCAGTAAAATTTGGTTAAAAAAGAGCTTCATAGCGAAGTCTGTGGTACGTTTGGATAGTGAGAAGTGTTGTGAAGTGTTGTGAATGTTTGTGAATAGTAGTGAAAAAGTAATAATAAAATATTGAATAGTAGTAAAAAGTAGATGAAAAGTAATGAATAGTAAAAAAGTAGGTAAAAAATAATAATAAAGTAAAGAATAATAATGAGAGTACTTTAGATACTCTCACTTGCCAAACATATCCTAGTCATTGTGTAGGGGAGATTGGATTGCTGATGGAAGGAAACAAGTTTGGAAATCGATACATAAGATGCATGCCCTAGGAATGGTAAAGAATTTTACTTGGAGAGTTTTGGCGAGTTTGTAATGATATTCTTCCTACCATCCAATTGTTTAAAAGGAGATAATATTTAGGAATAAATCTTCACAACCTCTTCACACTCCATTTTTTTTTTAATTTTTATTATTTTTTTCTTTTATCAAATATTTATTATATGAATAATGAATAGAAAATTTGAAATAATTTTAAAAAAATAAATTTAAAAAAATATTAAAAAATATTAAAAAATTTAAAAATTTAAGAAAATATAGAATGTGAAGTGTGATAGAAGTTGTATAGCAAAACTTCAATATTTAGTGACGGATGAAAGCTGTCTTTTATGTCATAAGCAGGTGGAGAGTTGTCTTCGTGCTTTTTTTTATTGTGAACACGTAACAGGAGCTATGGCTCAAGAGCTATATATCGTAGCATCTTTCTAGAGTTTCATCCTTGTCAAGATGTTGGTCCTTTTATTCTATGTTTGCAGCAGCAAGTGCTTAATTTGAATTTTGTTGATCAGTTCTTTACAATAGCTTGGAGTTTATGGTATAGAAAAAAGAGAAATTCTATTTGTAGTTTTGAGTGAGAAATTGTGTGTGCATCTCATTGATGAATGAGGATAAAAAAAGAAAAAAAATATTATTTTAAAAATGATATTATTGTAATTTTAAAAATTTTTTTAAACATAATTATATGGGTTTACATGAGCAGTCCCCATCAAATATGTAGACTAACTCTATAAAAAATTTGGCCATTTTTCAAACCAAACACACATTGCATGACTGAATGTTGCTGTTCAGGATTTTTTTAAGAGAAATGATATCTACAGGCACTGATTGCAGAAGCATCGCTTAATCTATTTGAAAAAGTGAGTAAATATGAGATCCACATTAAAAAAATTAATTTTTTAATAATAGACCCAACTCTTTTTCAAAAGAATTATGTGACGCTTGCACATTCTACTATTATATGTAGTATTACTCTTCTTTTAGTTTGCTAAGAAGTTATCAACAGATACATTCTCAATGAACATTAGTCGATAAAGAACATTATCTATTGTGGCAAAAACCTTCTTCTACTAGTGTTAAGTAGGGGTGTAAAATTTAACTAAAAAACCAGACCGGATCGGCACAAACCGGGGGAACAGGTCCAGTCCGGAACCGGTTTCCGTAATTCCAAAACCAGCCGGTACGAGTTCGGTTCCAGTTCTATACTTTTTAGGACCGGACCGATTCACTATATTATATTTAAATTTTTTTTAATATTATATATAATATTCTTTATATTATATAAAATTTATATATATATATAATAATATAAATTATAATTATATATAAGATAATGTTATTTTAATTTATGACATAAAATTTTAATCTTAAACATGCAAAATTATTTGATCATATGTTTTAAACATACAATATATATATATTAATAACATTTTATGGCCTAATAAATTCTCAACATATTCATTTTAATAAATACATAATATATTAGTAATATTAATTACATTTCACTTTAATTAATTATTATACATTAGTATACTAATATATATTAGTATACTAATTACATTTTATACCATAATACTAATACTATTAAAACCGGAATACCGGACCGAACCGGATTGGAACCAGTAAAATCGGAGAAAAGGGTTTAGGAGGGTACGTAACTCGTGCGTAATCAGTTTTTGAAAATGCAAAACTGGTGCACACTAGTTCAATCATAAATTTTGTCTAAAATGGAACAGGACTGGTTACATTCCTAGTGTTAAGTTAAAGGTGGATGTGGCTCTTTTTCTTATTTAAATAAGTTTGGTGTGGGTGCTATTTTAAGGGATGATTGTGGATCTTTTTTGCATGTTGTGTGCAATGTAGTGAATGGCGTTTGTGCAATTGACACAGTTGGAGCCTTTGCCATTCTCAGGGATTTACAATTTATTTCTTATATGGGCATTCAAAGTCTTAAAAGTGATTCACAAATCATTGTGACAAGATTGAATTCTAGTGATGTGGATTTGTAAGTCCAATGTGCTATTTTAGCTTATATCAGGCACTTGAGTTCAGGATTTCAAGTTATCGAGTTTCGTCATGTTCCTCACGAAGCAAATTATGTATTACATACCTAGGCTAGATTTTGTTAAAAGGTGGAGTATACTAGGATCGTGGTATTAATTTCCAGAATGTTAATGATAAATCTTCAGTAACGGATAAGCACCAGCACCACTCATCCCTTTCGATAAAGATGCAACACAACACGGCAACACAGCAACTATCTTCTAGATAGACTTCCAGACTTCCAGACTCCTATTGTATTTAAACTTCTATTTCTATTGTACTATCTACGCTTATAAATATACAAGGCCTGCACAATATTCAGTAAGGCAAAATATTTAAAACTCATTCAGATATTATCACATGGTATCAAGAGTCTATAGACTTACGTCAAACTCTCATGGCTGACTCTTCCTCTACTTCTGATATGCCTCCTCTTGTTTCTTCACATAACCCCCCTTTCCCACCACCTACGTCCACCTCTGTTGTTCCCCTTCACAATCTCATTACCATTAAACTCACACCGGACAATTATCTTCTATGGAAGGCGCAAGTAGTTCCATATTTGAAAGTCCAACATCTCTATGGCTTTGTCGATGGTAGTTTCACCTGCCCACCCCTGCTTATCAATTCCTCTTCAAATCAGCCAATACCCAATCTAGCCTATACATCCTAGATGCTTCAGGATCAACTCATCTTGAGTGCCCTCAACTCCTCATTATCCGAATCAATATTGACTCATACAGTCAATTGCACTAGTTCTCGTGATGTGTGGTCTACTTTAGAAAACATGTTCACTGCTTCCTCTCGTGCTCGATCTATGAACCTGCACTACTAGCTTGCAACGCTCAAGAAGGGCAGTTCCACCATAGCTGACTATTTTCATAAATTCACATCTCTTGCGGACACCTTGGCTGCTGCAAATCAGCTGCTTAATGACTTCAAACTTGTCTCTTTTCTTTTAGTAGGTCTCGGTCCGGAATATGACCCGTTTGTCACTTCAGTGACCACCCGTGTGGAGCCGATTTCTCTTCAGGATCTCTATGGTCACTTACTTGCTAATGAGATCCACCTGGAGCAACATCAGCCTCCCGCAGATCTATCAGTGGCTGGCGCAAACTTTGCTGGTAAATCTGCCCCTCCTCGTCCTAACCGAGGGGGGCGTTCTCAATCTTTCTCTGGCCATTAAGGTGCACCCAACTCTTACAGAGGATCACGAGGCAGGGGGGTGGTCGCTCTCAGCCCTCCAAATTGGTTTGTCAAGTCTGCAACAAAGCTGGTCATACTGCTCTCCGTTGTTACCACAGGTACGATGACAACTACCAAAGTGAATCATCCAACATACAAGCCTATGCTGCCTCCTCATCTCAAAATTATGATCCTTCTTCGTATCCCGACACTGGCACAACGCATCATCTCACTTCTGACTTTGCCAATCTGAATGTTAACGCTGAGGAATACACTGGATTTGATTAGATTCGAATGGGTAATGGTAATGAAATTCCTATTCATCACTTGGGCACTACCCGAATATCCACACCAAAATTTTCTTTCTTATTACACAACGTCTTACATGTTCCAAACATCACCAACAACCTTATTTCAGTCCAAAAATTCACTGCAGCCACTAACACCTATTTTGAATTTCATCCCACTTGTTTCTTTGTAAAGGACCAAGCAACAAGGACAATTCTACTTCAAGGGCCGAGTAAACATGGGTTGTACCCACTCTCACCCATCACAAAGTCCTCTCCTTCAGCTCTCATTGGTGAACGTACCTCCTTCTCTCATTGGCACTCTCGCTTAGGCCATCCTGCTTTCAACATTGTTCGAAGAGTCATCTCCTAGTTTCAACCTTCCAGTACAGTCCAATAAGTCAGAACTTACATGTTCTTCATGTTTAAGTTCCAAAAGCAAGCAATTACCTTTCTCTCGGTCTTCTAGTCATTCTTTGAGTCCTCTTGAGTTAATTTACACTGATGTATGGGGTCCTTCCCCTATTCTTTCAAATAATGGAAATCGTTATTACATTACGTTTCTAGACGATTATAGCAAATACACTTGGTTTTATCCAATTTCTTGCAAAAGTGATGTTACTAGCATTTTTAACAAATTCCAACCATATGTTGAGCTTTTCTTCAATTGTAAAATAAAATCCATCCAATCTGATTGGGGTGGTGAGTTCCACCCTCTAACCAAAATTTTTGACACTCTCGGCATTGTTCATCGACGTTCATGTCCTCACACGCACCAACAAAATGGTGCAATTGAACGAAAGCACTGCCACATTGTTGAAACTGGTCTTGCACTTCTCCATCACGGTCATATCCCTCTAACGTCACATCCCTCTAACCTACTGGGATGAAGCTTTTCACACTGCATGCTATCTAATAAATCGAATGCCCACCTCTCTTCTTCATCATAAATCACCTTTTGAAAGTCTGTTTAAACTCACTCCTGATTACAGCTTTCTTCGTATTTTTGGTACTGCTTGCTGGCCAAATCTTTGACCCTACAACCGCTATAAGCTCCAACCTTGCTCTACTCTTTGTGTTTTTCTTGGGTATAGTATTCATCACAAAGGCTATAAGTGTCTTAATCTCTCCACTGGAAAATACGTAATCTCCCGCAATGTCATATTTGATGAATCTTAGTTCCCATTCCAAACCGAAACTCATATTTCCTCTAAGCCAACAGCCTCCTCCTCTCATCAACCACTCTGTATCCCACACGTACAAGCCAGATTTGATACTGCTCGTCCAGAAAATAGTCCATTCATATGCCCGTCACCTCCCTCTCCTCAAGCACCAGACCCAACTCAAACACTTGCAACACCATCGTCAACCTCACCCTCACCCACTCCTGAACCTGAACCTGAATTACCTACTCCACTCGTAACTGCTTCCACACACCCCATGATAACTCGTGCTCGCAACCATATAACTAAACCCAAAGTTTTTACTGATGGCTCCACCCGCTACCCAATTCCCAAAGCCCTCATTGCTGAAACTCACTCTGCTTTGGTTGAACCCACTTGTTATTCCTCTGCTGTGAAACACTCTGAATGGCGTCAGGCCATGAACAATGAATTTGATGCTTTGCTGCGTAACCATACATGGTCCCTTGTTCCACCAGATAAAGCTCATAATGTTATTGGGTCAAAGTGGGTATTTCGGATCAAAAGGAAAGCTGATGGCCAAATTGATCGGTACAAAGCATGGTTAGTCGCAAAGGGTTATCATCAACAATTTGGTATTGATTATTTTGAAACTTATAGTCCTGCCATTAAACCCACTACCGTGCGCACTGTGTTATCCCTAGCCTTCTCATGAGGATGGTCAATCTGGCAAGTTGATGTTCATAACGCCTTTTTGCACGGGGAACTCTCTGAGGAAGTGTTCATGTCGCAGCCTCCTGGTTTCTCTCATCCTCAATATCCACATCATATTTGCAAATTACATAAGACCATCTATGGCCTCAAACAAGCTCCAAGAGCATGGTTCTCTAGATTGACAAACCGCCTACTAGAACTTGGTTTTCGTGGCTGCCAGTCAGATTCTTCTCTCTTCATACAGATCACCGATACCATCACTACTTACATTTTGATCTATGTCGATGATATCATTATCACCAGCTCCAAGCCCTCTGCTATTGACGTCTTACTGCACTCACTGTCTGCATCATTCCCAATTAAAGACTTGGGTGGCTTAAATTTTTTTCTTGGCATAGAAGTTGTCCGTGATAAAGGAGCCATTGTGCTCTCACAGCATCGTTACATTCTTGACTTGTTAAAAAGAACAAATATGATTGATGCTAAACCAGTCGGTTCCCCCATGGCAACAACAACAAGTCTCTTGGCTTTTGATGCTGAACCTTTTTCAGATCCTACTTTATATCGTAGTTCTGTTGGTGCTCTACAATATCTCTCCATCACTCACCTAGATATTGCCTATTCTGTCAACAAGCTTTCATAGTTTATGCAGGACCCCAAGTTACCTCACTGGCAATCCGTCAAGCGACTACTCCGGTATCTCAAACAAACACTCACATTTGGTCTTCGAATATCAAAATCCACCAGTACTCAACTCCAAGCATTCTCGGATGCGGACTGGGCAGGCTCGCGCGATGACAGAAGATCAACAGGTGGTTTTTGCATTTTTCTTGGTAACAATCTTATTTCCTGGAGCTATAAAAAACAGGCAACCATTGCACGCTCTAGTACTGAGGCTGAATACAAAGCCTTGGCAAACACAGCTGCCGAGCTTCAATGGCTCAAATCTCTGCTGCTTGAACTGGGTGTTTCTCAAACTAAGACACCAATTTTGTGGTGTGATAACATCGGTGCTACGTACCTATCGGCTAGCCCAGTTTTTCATACCCACACGAAGCATGTGGAAATTGACTTCCACTTCGTCCACGATATGGTAGCTCAACAACGGCTTCATGTTCAGTTCCTGTCAACTCGAGATCAGCTAGCAGATATTTTTACCAAAGCACTATCTACTACTCGGTTCATGACTCTCAAGGACAAGCTCAACGTGGTGTCCACCACCTTGGGCTTGAGGGGGTGTGTTAATGATAAATCTTCAGTAACGGATAAGCATCAGTACCACTCATCCCTTCCAATAAAGATGCAACACAACACGGCAACACAGCAACTATCTTCTAGATAGACTTCCAGACTCCTATTGTATTTAAACTTCTATTTCTATTGTACTATCTACGCTTATAAATATACAAGGCCTGCACAATATTCAATAAGGCAAAATATTTAAAACTCATTCAGATATTATCACATAGACTTTGTCAAACGATGTGTTATTCTTGAAATTTCTATGTAATGGTAGTACTCTTGTAATGTTTGTTGATGAATGAATTTGTTTCAGTTATTAGAAGAAGAAAAAAAAAAGTGAGAGAGAGAGAGAGAGAGAGATAGAAGATTTGCTCCTATTTACAAAAGAAAATATTTTAATCATAAATAGATTACACAAAAGTAATCTTACAAGTTGATGTGACATGATGTAATTTGTTAGATTGTAAAGTTGTTTTTATTGTAAAATAGATCTAACAAATTACATGTAATTACGTCAGTTTGTAGAATTACTTTTGTGTAATCTTCTGTTAATAAATTCTCCAGCAGCTCTCCATTGTTGATGGCCTTTTTTACCTCATGGGCATCATCTTCAATCTGTGCTTCTTTCATTTCGATTTGCTTTGCTCCCTAACAGGCCAATAAGGCAGCATTCGCTTCTGCAACACATGGATTGCTTACGTTGATTTTTTATCCATATGTTCTCTATGTTTCCATTATAATCCTCGCATATAGCTGCTATCACTGCATAATCTTCTCTTACAACCGCATGAAAGTTCATAATTTGTATCCCATTGGTGGAGGAGTCCAATGCACATTTGAAAAATGCGTAACGTTAATCATTTCCGAGGAGATTAAACATGTGTACAATCTTGACGGTGAGATTCTGATAGAATTAAGGTGCAAATCAGTGAACCAAAATTTTATGGAAAGTATTCAAGACATGACTTGGAACTTGGAGTTTAATCCAGCAGTTGGGACACTGGGACTCAAACGCCCGAGACGCGGAATAAAAGCCAGAGCCGAGGCCGATGAGCGTGACTCTGTCTGCCCTGGGCATCCGGAAGGTCATATTCATAGGCTTCAACAGAGTCTGAATTTCAGTAGTTGGTAAAGAACATTCGACGAGTCTCCCCTAACCACGACTGTGATTAAAAAACTGGAAGCTGGACCGATGGCAATGCCCAATGCAACGCAATATACAATTTAAAAAAAGAATATATTTAATTTGTGAGAGATAAAGCACAACAACCGACCTTAGCTCAGTTGGTAGAGCGGAGGACTGTAGTGGGAATATTCCTAATAGATATCCTTAGGTCGCTGGTTCGAATCCGGCAGGTCGGAATTGTCACTCTTTTTGTTTTTTTTTTTTACACTTTCAGTTTAAAAAGAAATAAAATCAGGCAATTCCAATTCACGATCATTTTAAATTTTTAAATATCTTCATTTCCATAATTTGAAAAAAAAAATATATCAAATCATAATTATAAAGATAAATGCATTAGTCACAAAAAAGATTCTATAAGAATCGACCCACAAAACGACGTAGTTTAATATAATACATTAGGTTTTAAATATATTTTTATTGTAAACTAGATCTAACGTGTCATATGAAACTATGTTAGTCTGTCAATTTACTTTTATAAAATCTTTTTATGATTCTAACATTTTCCAATTATAAAATTTGGTGATAATAACTACAAGTAAAAAACTCAGCCCGGTCGGGTGTCTTTACCTTTTTTATACTGGCCAATAACATCTTTGCAAATGTGAGACTTATGTAATTTATAATGTGAACTGGTGTATTGAATAACTCCTCCTCATTTCTCTCATCTTCCCCGAGCACTCTCCCCTCTCATTTCTCCTCTCCTCTCCTCTCTTTCTCTTTATCTCTCTCACCAGCAGCATCTACTGATTTCCTCTCCCTAGCGCCAAAACAAAAACATTCTAATAATCTCTTATTTGCTAGTGTTTTTCCTTTTCATCATTCCAAAATAACAACATCCTAACCTTATGCGTTCAAATCTTAAACAAATCTTCAACAATACAACAAATCTTCTACAAACACCCAATAAAAGCAAATCTTCAACAATCAATACAACATTGAAATCTTCATGGTTTCTGTTAAAATCTCCTACTAACAACCACCCACCCACCAACATAGTATATTGGTACTGTTCAAATAACTATGGAAATTGTCTGTTTCTTCTCTATAAAATTGTGACAACAAGTGATGTGTTGTCCTAAAAGTTCCTATATTACATGCCCATGAATTTCAAGTGCAGGTATCAAAAGCTAAAAACTTAATTTCAAGTGCAAGCATCAATTTCAGGGTGTCTTGGGTTTTAACATTGCATTATTAGTTAGTACAAAATCATACTATATGACATATTAATCCATTCATTTTTCACATTTTCTCAGCAGCTAAACAGAAATTAAAATACAACAAAATCAAGATATGATCTGAGTCTGGTTGAGGGGCAACAAATCGGAAGAGAGGGAGGGAGGGAGAGAGGAGGGTTTCTAAGGAGAGAGAGAGAGAGTATTTTACAGAGAGAGATCAGAGAGACAAGGGAGAGTAGGAGACGGGTGTAGGGGAGGAGGAGAGGGTGGGGGAACAAATCAGGCAAAGAGAATAAAATAATGTGATCATATGCATGCGATTTATTCTCTAATTTGCTGCAACCCATACCTAGCAATGTCTTATTGGTGGGTGTAAAAGAGGGATTGTCACCCGACTGGTTGGTAGCTACTTTCTAAGAGCACTCTCATTAGATTAGCCAAAATTAAAGGATATTTTTTTATGAATGTAAGAGAAATTTGACTTTTGGCTATTGGCTATTCCATTCATATAAATCTCCACATTGGAATAGCTATTTTTTCATTATATAACAATAAAATAATATAAGATGAATTTGATTTTAGTTATTCACATCAAATCTCCACATTAGATTATACATATATTTATTATATAGTAATGAATAACTAATAATCTCAAAAATATTTAATTTTTTTAATTATTAATGTATTTTATTTTATCATATTTTACTATTCTACCTATTATATATTAATTAATAATCATATTCTTATTAAATTAATATATTACTAAATCAAATTAATATACCAATTGTGATAAAATATGTGATAGAAAGAAAGTGAGAGAGAAATAATTAATAAGATATGTATTTGATGTATATACAGTAACTTTTAAATTTAGAAAAACTTTTGAAAGTCACTGTATTTAGCTAATTCATTGTGAACATATTTTATTCTCTAATAGCTAAATACTCAATAAATTTAATTTTTAACTAATCTAATGAGAATGCTCTAACAACAATACTTAATATTAAGTAGTCAGCTTTCCTGAATATGGCTAGGATCTTGGGTAGCATGTTTTAATCCATTATGTTAAAATTGCCAATTTATTGAGCTTTTACTATCCAAACCCATTTCAAAAGCAATGGAATCAGCCCATCGTTTAATATATTATTTTACTCAAATGTATATTAGTTAGGATTTTACGAAATGAGGGTGAATATAGAATGTGGAAGAGTTAAAAAAAGATACATTAGGAGTGTTTTGAAAAACATAAAAACTAGTTTAATTTAGTTTTAAATAAATATGTAAATGGTTTTTTTTTCTTTTACTTTTTCTTTTAAACATCCTTAATCATTAAAAAAAATATAAATTCACTAATAATAATTTATTTAACTATTAAAAAGTTAAAAATAAAATAAAATACACGAGCGGGCACATTTGAAAGTCATACTAACATTTTTCTTCAAATGTTTTAGACACGAAAAATAAACTATAACTTATGAAAAAGGTCTCACTTTCACATATAATGTAAGTTCAATTAATTAGGCGAAACAAGATGCTAATGGAGAACCTGATCTTGGTGGAACCATTACAGGCCGTGAATCATGCATTGTCTATCTTTAAGGTTTTCAATGATTTAAGGTTTTCACATGCTACGGAAGAAACATAGGTGTAGCCATACTTACCACCAACGGGGTTTCTAAAACTCGATGTGGATGGGGCAGTTTTTGTGAAGAATAAAAATAGATAAAAGTCATTATTGAGAGCATCCATTTTGTACATATGATGTGGCATCATTTAGACTATACATCTCTCTAAGTGAGTGTTGAGAACAATCAATTAGAAGCAGCCACGCAGTGAGTGTAAAGTGTGCACTGTTATAATAACTTCTCTCTGACATTACTCTTTTGTGAATAACTGAAAAGCAGGGGTTGGATTGGTTTTAAGGGATTATACCGGCAAAGGGTGTTATGGCTGCTAGTAAAATGTTTGCTTTCTGTTGATGTAATTTTTCGTCAAGGCCCACGTCCACTAGTGTTTAAACTTTATTACTTTGCAAATTGCAAGTTGAATTCTCTTCAAACTTGCTTGGACAGGGCCCTTCCATTACTATTGTTCTTTTCTTCGTTTAATTGATACTTCGCAAGTTAGTTTTGAGAATCTTACCATGCATGGGGGAAGTCTAATGGGGCAAATGCAATGGAGTACGTAATGAGATGGCATAGACCGTAATTAACGGAAAACACAAGCCCAGTTTGGTTTGCCAGATGAGATGAAACGGTCTATATGGATGAGATAGTTTTGTATATTCAAATGGTTAATTTCACATCTCTATTTCATCTCTAAGTTTTTAAACTCATTTTGTTACTTTTAGACATAAACAGTAAAAAGAATTTCACACAGTAAAAAAAATTTCATTTGTGATTAAAATAGAATAATCAATAAATCATTATTAGAATAATATATTTTTACAAAGAAATTGATAATTTTGTGAGTATTGAATAACTGCATTTTGGGTTTTTATTAGAAAATTTCAAATTAATAAATTATTTAAAAAAAATCTTCAACATAATTCATATACTTGTTTATTACAATAATCAAAATTATTATAACTTATAATTAGAATTAATAAAAAATGATGGATTTCTTATATATAGAAAAATAAATAGATAAAAAAATTATAAATTTCAGCCAACAACTTTCCAATATATTTTGGGATTTAAATTATTTTTTAGAATAATGATATCTTTAAGAATAATATCTTTTTAAAAAAAGTTATTTATTGGAATTATAGAGTAATTTTGGCTAACAACTTTCCAATATATTTTGGGATTTAAATTTATTTATGATAAATTTTTTAATTACTCATAAATATTATTTTTATTAATATATTCATAATTATTACTTAATCATAGAAAAGACTCACACCTTAATCACAGAATGCTTCTAGACCCACATGGGAGATCTCGACTGGGATCCTACCCAATGTGTTTCCTTCTTCTTCTTTTTTTTTTTGGTTTTTTTACATGCATTTGTTTTATCATTTTTAAAAAACAATTCACAACATCAATATAAAAAACTTATTTAATCATTAAGTGAAAAAAAAAAAACAGTCGGGATCCCAGTTGGGAATACCAAGTTGTGGTTTTAGTATTTTCCTTTATCAAATCCGAAAAAGTCAAAACTATATCATCTCATCTCACTATCCAAACATACAATTTTTTACAAACATCTTATCTCATCTTAATTCAAAAAATCTCACTACTATTTAAAATATCTCATCTCATCTCATCTCATCTCAAATTATGATATACTTATGATATCCTGCAAATTATCTTATTAGGTTGATAACCTGCAAATTATTATTGAATACTTATGATATACTTGTGTTAAATATGCCAACTGAAAGCCTAATATAGTCCCTTAAATACACACACCATGTGGCTTGGATGCCAGAATGGTGCAGGCTGCAATCAATTGAGAAGAAATGCAGTTGCCATATTTTTCAGTGAAATGCCCAAGTTCTTACCTCATTCAATCAATTAAGAAAACAAAAGAATAAATTTATTTGCAGAAATTTTTATCGATATAGGACCGATCGACCATAACATTGATTTGAAAGCATACGATATTAGTTTAATACAAAAGAGAAATGCTTTGGGTTTCGAATTAAAAATGTCCCGAATGAGACTTTTTTTTTTTTTTTACAAAATGATTAAAAAAATATTTTTTAATAATATTGTGAATTTTTTATTTTTTTTTAAAAATGCTTATGATGATTAAAAAAATACATGAAAAAAAAAAGAAAAAAATGTACTCTTTTCGGAACAATTTTTGAGTTTCGAATTCGGGACCGTAACAGGACTCAATACAAAAACAATATTGGTAGTTTGACAGATGTGGTCACATTGCTATGAAGTGAGAGATGCAACTAGGAAAGAATAGAAATATCACCAAAGATGATTGATGAACTTCCTCTCTCTTTAGATTTCTTTCTGTGGCCCTGAGGACATTTTACAACACAATCTTTCAAGCATTGCTAGAGTGGCTAGAGAGGATGGAAATAAGTGGAGATAGAGATATTTTTTCTATCATATATGGTGGGCAGGGCAAGGGTTTTCATGTGCTCTAGTCTTCAAGCCGGATCTATTCATTTAGGTTTCAAATTCTTTTCCTATGCTACAGCCTACAGTCGATTCTTGGTTTGGTTCATCTTTTTGCTTTGGCTTCGAATCTGGCTTGGATTTCGTGGACTTGATGATTGTTTGAATTTGGTTGGGTTTGATTTTTCGTCTAGAATTTTGATTAGATTTTTGGAACAAACAATGAGGTCGTCCTAGTAAAATATACCTGCCCTTATGGCATCCCAAGCCCAGCCCACATCAGAAAGTAAAGAACAGATAAGAAGGAAATAAGAAAAATGAGGTGTCAAATAGAAGAAATGAGAAGAAAGCAAATTAAACACGTAAGAAGAGACATAAAGTTGTCATTCCTCACCACTTCTAAGGGCTAGAATAAAGACAGATGAAAAAGTGATTTCTTCCAAACGGCTAAGCAACTATTACGAGAACACAGATATCATTTTCAATCTTAGAACGAAAAATTCAGGATAATCTTCTCTAGGATACAATCTCAGAATATATATATGAGTTTCAAACCACCTTATATAGTCTTGAATTACCTCAGTAGATAAGGAATGACTCTTTCTTTTATTCCGATCTACTGTGCAATTTTTGACATTAACAATGTCTACCACGTCATCATATGCAAAGTATGTCTCAAACGAGATCTTTCAAGTATTCTTAACTTGCTGAATTAAACCAAAACCTATACCCCATGATACTCTTACACTTTTTTAACTATTGTTTTACTATTTAGTTAATTTTTTTTCCTTTTACTCTTTAAATTTGGATTAAAAATCCCATAACATGACATTCTTGTATAATCTAAAATAAAAGTAAATTCAATCAATCAACGTAATAAAAGAGCCTCTTTCTTTATAACAATGTTTTTGAAAATCAAAAAGCAAAATAAAGTCAATTATTAAAAAATTAAATTTATTTTTAATTAAATTACATGATTGCGTTGATTGATTGAATTTATTTTCTTTTAAATTATGCAAGAAGGTTATGTTCTTAGATTTATTAATCCGAATTCAAAGAATAAAAGGCAAAACAAATAACTGAAAAGTAAAATAATAGTAAATAAAATGTAAGGATCTCATTATCCATTTTCTTCTAGGACTTACCTAATTACCTTCAACGGGCACTTGTACGAATCATTATACATTTAATTTGGTTGTCCATAAAAAAAATATAATAATAATAATATCAACAAGAAGTGCCGTTTGTTTTGAAAAATCATTTTAAAAATATATAGACAAGTAGAATTATATCGAAAAACAAAAATGAAAACTGAAAGCCCCAAAAACTTTAAACAAATCAAAAGAATGACAGAAATGCGTGTCAGCACATATAAATAAAAATATGAAAATAGAGAAAAAAATCATAAAAAAACCTAAAAAACACAATATTTCGAAAGCATTATAATATATTAAAGAGTTCTGCTACAGCTACCGAAGAAGTAGCCCGAATCACTTTACTGAGTAGTTCATTTCATTTTTTTTTTGTTTTTTTTTTATATATTTTTTTAATCATCATAAATATTTTTAAAAAAATAAAAAATTTACAACATCATTAAAAAATACTTTCTTAATCACTATAAGTAAAAAAAAAAAAAAAAATGCACCTTGGTTGGCCACCAATGCTGAGGGGGAAGGTCCTCCCTCCGCCAATGGTTGCCTTTTTTTGAAATATTTTAGAATTTTATTTTTCAATTCATTTCTTGAAACCTTGAATTTATATCTTTTCAAGAAATTGATATTTTTGAATTTTAAGATGCCTTTTTAATTGTCTTGTCTTTTAAGAAATTAGTTTAGTATATTTTAAATGATTCTTTTTTATTTTGAAAGAATGATTCTAATAATAAGACACATACAAAGTAAAATTTTAGTTAATGAAAATATAAAGTAATTGATAAATTATGAAGTTCTTAGAGCAAAATGATAATTTTAAAAAATTCAAGGGAAAAATGTTTCTCATAGACTTTTTCTTTTATAAGGAAATTGCCATAAAGTAAAATTAGAAGTACAAGAGGAAGAGGTAGATGTCCCAAACAAACATCTCATTATAGTGCTTCTAATAGTTAAAAGAAACAAAAAAGAATAGGAAAAAAAAAAGGATCAAAAGCCACAACTGGCACACTACAAATAACCATTTTGACACATTTGTTGGAGATTTGGATACTAGCAAATGTGGTTTACGCATTGATAATTAATGGGCAGCGAAGATTGTTTTTAGAAGATTTGAGACTAGAGAGTCGAATGGTGCATCTTGTATATTGTTAACCTGCATGAATATGCAATAATGCATCAAGCATACACGTAACTTTAACTGACATGTGTAACTCACGCGCTGCTTTGTTTGAAATACCAATCAAGGAGGTTATAAATCAGTGGTTTTTGAATTTTTTTAAAGGGGTCACGTACATCACTTGGGTGGCCGGAAAGTACCACATATCGTATTTTCAACGTGACAAGAAAAAAGTTAGGAAATAAAATTAACGAAAAGACAAATTAGTTTTACAATGCGGTAGTAAAAGAGGAGGATAGTGAATAGAGGAAAGGAGTGTTTCCTTATTTTGATAGAGAGAGAGAGAGAGAGAGAGAGAGAGAGAGAGAGAATTTTCTTTTAAGAGAAAGAGCTTCTAGTAGTTTGAATTATACACTTTTCTCATAGACTTTTGACGAGTGAAGACGACGATGTTCATTACAAACAATTTAAAGATGTAATTTTCAGAAAAAAGAGCGTTGATAGCTTTTAAACAAATTAATATTCTTGGGTCCACTTTTGTTTGTGTATAAGCAAACAAATCCTCCCATCAAAGACATTGTTTTGTGTCTTTTAAGAAAAGGTCTCGATTTCAAAAAGATTCTGCGAGAGACACACCCCAACCTCCAATTAAATTGTGATTGCAACTTTTCTTTAGAAAATATATATGATTTCGAAAGCTGCTTTTCTTTATTGGTCGCTCTAAACTAAAATCCGAAGCTCCCAAAAGATCCAACGGATGAATGAGACAGTTAATATTTTTACTAGGTCAAATATGTGGCCTGAGCAGTAGGATTCGCTTCATCAAAAATATTTTTAAATTTTGATAAAAAAAAATATTTTTTATATATCTAAAATCTCCTTAGCCATAATCTTATATTGGATTAATCAAAATAATAATATAATATTATTTTTTTAATAATAATATTTTTAATTTTTTTATAATTTACAATTACACTAACTATATGTTAATTAATAATAATATTTCTTCCTTCAAATATTTCAAAACTGAACACCAAAATAAAAGTGAAAGAGCGTTCAAGGAAAGTGAAAATCTTGAGAAATGAAAACTAAAAAGCAAAACAATTGGCATAATTTTTACAATAAAATATTACTTTTGAAGATGAACAATACATCTTAAAATTTAAAGATATACTTAAAACAATTCTACTATAGGTACCCGTCGTTGGGAACCTGTTGCGGAATCGTGTGACGTGGCATTATATTATTATTTTAATTATAAAAAAACTCGATCACTAATCTGCAAACAAAGCATGTCTTGAGAAACCATTATATATTTCTCTCGTTCCATTGTTCCTGCAAATCATATTTTTTCCAACACTTTCTCTGCCAAGCACGCTTTTCACCTACCTCAAATTCTAGCCCCTTGCAAAAGTCTCCATCTTTATCGAAAATTTCTATTATTTTCATAGAAACTTAGATTAGTTTGGCTCTTGCAGAAGCTGTAAAGTACCAGAAAGTAGGTTATGTCGGCTTCAAGATCAGGTTTTTCTTTGTTCTGGTATTCCTGTTGCAACTTCTCACAGGTTTTTCCCAATTCCCATGCACCAAACTCATCCCCGTTTTGCATCTCAGAACTTATTTTCATCCTCTTCATTCCTTGGCCATCTGAGCAACATGCATCAACCATCTCGTCTTCGTGCCGTTGAAACTGCTCTACTGCGCAAGAAGCCGCTAACCGTTGAACCCCCATCTCATCTTCATCCTCTTCATTTTCCTCCTCATCGTGGGTATGAACAACTTTGTTTTATGCAGTTTTTTTTTTTCTAGATTTTTTATGGTGGTACTGGCTTGGTATTTGGCTTTGGTTCTGGTGGCGAAGCTTCTTCATTTGGGATGGGTACATTCTTTGTATGTAAAAATGAATGCAGAGATGTGCTTTGTGTTGCGTCGAAGGGAAGGGAATTTGAAGTTGAAACAGGGAAGAGAATTTGCAAATGAAACGTAGAGTTTCATTTATCCACGTGGAGGCTTGTGTATGGGGGGGGTACTCCTCCCAAGTGCAAATAAATTTTTTGTACTTAAAATTACTGTAACTCATAATTCAAACTTTTACTTTTTGAAGAAGCTTGATACTTTATCGATAATTCATTATCATGCTTCATATAAAATAACCCATAGTAAAGTCTTGAACGGATCAAGCCAATATATATAATAATGTTTATCTGTTATATGAAAACACATCAATTTATAAATTTTATTTTTACCAAATCTCATATTTCTCATTTAAAAAATTTCTGTCTTTTTTTTTTTTATTTTTTTCTGTCCACTGACCAGAGCCTGAGAACAAAACAAAAGTGATGTACCATAGGTGTGAATAGAATAGATTGTGGTCGGCTGTCTCACCAACCAACATCACCGGAGAAGAGGAACATCATGGATCAGCCCTTTCGTGGCAAACACACATTGGACGGTCGTGGAAAAACAAGAAGGGCGGAACGCCCTCCAGGCCTCGTACTCAAAAGGATGATTCAACTTTACCATATGACCAGTGCTTCTGCGTCCTCTATGTTTGTTTGTGGGTACCATCGTTTCATGTCCCCAGCGATCTGTGTGCCCTAACTTCCTTCCTATGGGAATTTAAAATCAATAACAACCGCACACTCCAAAATATATCGATCGACTCACCCATCACTCTCACTCCAGAATAATTTTGAAGGTTTAAAGTGTAATTTTCTATTTTTTTAATGAATTTTGTTTTTAGTGCCTCTTTTTTTAAGGTTATTTTTTTTTGTTTTGCCTATGTTTTTGGATTTTTTTTTACACAATTTATTTTTTTTAGAATTATTTTATTATTAAGCTAGTTAGATCGTGGAGCACACAATTCAAATTATTTCAATAATAAAATTTGATTTATAAAATTTAAAATTTAACTTTAATTTTAAAATTAAATTATATCACGTAAATAGTGCATGATATAAAAGATTTAAAATATCGTTCTTATTTATTTATTTTCTTTTTTATGTATAGTTCTTAGTTTTTTTTTTGGGTTATTTAATTGTTTTATGTTTTATTAATGATTTATGGGTATTTATACTTTTTGACTTTTTTTAATGCACACTTGTCATGCCACGTATACTCTTAATCGTAAATTGAAAATTTGCTGAGCTGGAAGTTCAATTTTTAGAGGAATTAAAGAAGGGGTTGAACTGAAGGACTGTTGTTATTATTATTATTATTATTATTATTATTTGTTTCATATTTCAGGGACCATTTTTATTTTTTCGGATCAAAACCCAGTGTTTGTTTCGAAACTTTGCCACGTATTAAAGAGTGATAATGGTTTTTCTTGCAAGTAGCTAGAACATTAGTTGAACGTCAATGACCAGTCAATAATGATAAACGTGGCCTAAGTGATGAATGGCTTACAACTTCAATTAAATGTGTACCTATTTTATGATTCAAATCCCATGACAATTATTGGTTAATGCACGCATTTTATAGTGTCATTTTATATAAGCAATTAACATTTAATATTATTTTAAAAAATAATATTATTTATTATTTAATTTTTTCTAATCATAATCATATTTATTGACGTGATACATTTTAAATAATTTTATAGATTTACTGGAACAATCACTTGAAATGAAAAATATATATAAAATAAATAACAATAATATTTGTACAAATTCAAAGTATACCAATATCCTAGACTTGTACTCGTGAAACTTGTATATATTTATTTAGATTAATGTTAAGTACAGTTGTGGAGTATGTAAATATCGTACAGTCGATTTGAAAAGGAGTAGGGTCTACTGTTAAAAAATTAATTTCTTTTCATATAAGTTCCTTATTTATTAATTTTTTTAAAACGATTGTATGATATTTGCATACTCACTACTGTAATTATTATTTCTCATTTATTTAATATAAAAATATAATTTAAAATGAGTAATGTTATACATCACATCATCATTTTCTTTTCATTTCGTTATATAAAATGTGATATATTTATTATTATTGAATAATAAAAAATATCTAATAAAAAATTATTTAATAATAATAAATGTGTATTTTGTATAATAAGATAAAAATAGAATAATGATGGGATGTATAGAATTGAGATGTTTTCGTCGGAATTTCAACTTTGCCCCGAAAAGAAATTCAGCAATTACCCGAAACGGAGTCAGCGAAGCCACCGTTGGGTTGGGGTTAGTTATATTCTCTGTTTTCTAATTTCTTCCGCATTTCCCTTTCACTCTCCAGTCCTGCACACATTTTCACAGTCTCTCACTCAAGTCTCAAACCTCTGTCGAAACCTCACTCGTTCACTTCACTCCCTCACAGTGATTCATTCCCACGGAGAAACTTAGTTAGGGTTCCCTCAACTTCCTCTCACCTCCGCATTTACTTCATTCCCGCTCTGATTATCACCGGACCTCCGACTCAGATTCTTGCAATGGAGTTTCGGTTAAGTATGTAGTGGAATCCGGTGATTGGCTGAATCTAGGTCTTGATGGGCGTCTCCAAGGCCTGGAGGTTAAGCTTGATATCGGCGAACAAGCTGGCTCTGTTACAGAACCTGAACGGGTACGGTAGCAACGGCAATAATAATGATGATGATGATGATGATAATGCCAATAAGCTGCAAGCGTGCTGGAGATCGACTGCGACGACGCCGCTTCAGAGGAAGCCGATCTCCTGGTCGCTCGTCTGCGGGTTGATGCTCTTCGGCTTGGGCTTGATTTCGCTCTTCACCGGCCACGTCGCCTCTGATCTTGAATGGTACTCGCAGCGCTTAGTCAACCGAAGCTTCTACTCTAGGCTGGTAAAAATTCTTCTTTTACGGTCGTTGTTTGAATTGAATTGAAATGGTTTTGGTTTGGGATATATTTATGTGTCATTAGCTCTGCCAGTTTTGAAACCTTGAAGACTTTTGCTTTTATGACATTACGCTAATATTTTTTATTTGTGGAAAATAAAGGATGGGGGTCGGCGTGAGCCAATTGATATATGGAAATCCAAATATTCAAAGTATTTCTATGGCTGTAGCGAGCGAGGGCGGCATTTTGCTCGTAAGTTATTTTTACTTTTAATTTCATTGGAAGGTTTTTACCGTAATTACTTAAACTAGTGGAGCTATATTAGTACATATCAATGTCCTGCAATGCACTGTACTAGTGTTGTAAGTACCATTCTGTTAGCTATAATTTTATATTCTAACATTGGTTTTAGAAGTCATAGTGGGATAATCCCAGCCTCAATTTCACTAAACTTTCTTTTAGGTCCATCAAACATCGATTTGGCCTAATTAGTTAGGTATCATATTCTTTTGATGCAATGAGTGAGTTCTACTAGACCACTCATGTTAGAAAGGGAGTTTTCTTCTTAAGTGAACTACTATGCAATTTACCACCCTTGCTCCTCATGTTGTTAGTTTGAAGGTTGCTCAAATGCACTTAAGCTTATGGGAAAACTTCAGTTTGCACCACTGAATTATGTCCCCTTTTAGTGTCCGCTTGAAACTTTCAATTGAAGTATTTGCCACATGCAAATCAGTCTTAAGTACAATTTCCCGAATTATTTCCTTTTTCTCAAGATAAGGGTACATGCAACTTTTTGCTATTTTTTAATAGGCAATGTTTTGGTAGTTTGGGGGTGCTATTTATTAAAATTGAAAGTTTGGAGGGTAAATTAGATGTTGAGTGGTAGTTCATGGTGCAAAGTGAAGTTTTACCTAAGTTTGTCTTTTTTTATGGAAAATTCTTTGCTGGTCAAACAAGCTGAGTTTCTTCTTCTTGCTGTCTTTAAAAACATTACACATTTTTTACTCAATGCGGCTGTGTGTGATGTGTATTGTTGTTAATACTCATCTTAAACGTAAAAATATTTCTGATGCTACTTTTTTTTCAGCACAATTTGCAGTGTAACACTACAGCAGTATTTTTTTTCCATTTTTCTGCTGCTATGATAAGACCATTTTCATAAGCATCTCCTGCACTTTTTTTACGTTTTCTGAAAATCTCTCCTCCTCTCTCACTCTGTCTGTCTATATACACACACGTATATACATATACATACATACATATAGATACATGCACACATATACTTACACACACACACGCGCGCGCGCACACACACACACACACACATGGGTGTGGGTGTGTATCGATGCTCTAACAATACTTATGCCCAACATCGGGGTTGGTTTTAGTCTGACATCCGAAATATACTTTTATATGCTCATATATTTCTCTGCTAATGTTGCTAATACGAAATATAGCTGCTGTTCGTGAGCGATCATCAAATGGCTATTTACTTATTGCAACAAGTGGAGGGCTGAACCAACAAAGAACAGGAGTAAGTGAAAGATCTTTTGTTGTACTACATTTTCACCTGAAATTTTTTGTAGAAGATATAAATTTGCTTCATTAACTCTACATATGAATTATTTTGCATCTTCACTTCCTTATTTGTTTCAATTAATGAATTTGGGCTACCAAACAATTAACACGTTAGCCTTTGGAGATGACAATATATTTCCTGCGCTCAGATAACAGATGCTGTAGTTGTCGCACGCATTCTTAATGCTACATTAGTTGTACCTGAGTTGGATCATCATTCTTATTGGAAGGATAATAGGTAAGTGGGGATTCTAATTCCTTAGCCGTGTTAATTGATTTTGATTGTTTACCCAATGATTGTGATGATATTTCAACTTCACTATAACTATCTTACCAAGAGCACCTCATTTGGCATGCAGTGACTTCATCAGCATTTTTGATGTTGATTGGTTCATCTCTTCCCTTGCAAAAGATGTGACTATTGTCAAAAGAGTTCCTGATAAAGTCATGCGATCAATGGAGAAACCTCCTTATAGCATGCGTGTCCCAAGGAAGTCTGCCCCTGAATATTATCTTGATCAAGTTCTCCCTTTACTCTTGAAGAGACGTGTAAGGCCACTTTACTCAATTTGCAAGGCATGCTTTTAAATTGATTGATATATGCATAAAAGAACATTTGGTTTCAAAATCACTTTCAGCACAACCTCAAGTGTCTAAGTTCAAGCACTTGATTTTTCTGACATGTGTTTAATCCTCTAAAACTGTCAATGTGGTGTTATGGTAATGTTTTCTAATTTTATAATCCCTGATCTAAACTGGTCTTTTAGAGTTACTTACGCTGATTTGGTTATGGTTTGCTGCAGTGAGGCAATTAACTCTTGGTAAATTTTGCAGGTTGTGCAATTGACAAAATTTGATTATAGACTTGCAAATAATCTTGATGAGGAGCTACAAAAGTTGCGTTGCCGTGTTAATTATCGTGCTTTAAGATTCACAAAACCCATAAAAGGGCTTGGTCAAAAACTTGTTTTAAGAATGCAAGAGATGGCAAAACGTTTTATTGCAGTTCACTTGAGGTTTGTCCCTGTAACTGACAGTTAAAAGATTGGACTGCTAACTTTGAAATTTAATTGGCATGTAGAGTTCCTGGAGGTTGGATGCTGAAACAGAGCACATTCATTTGTGACCAATGTAACCCACCTCAGTATTGTCATTTATCTATATTTTACAACACTTTCATTGCCTTGTGAAAATCAATAGAATGTTGCTTAGGTTGCAATAAAATCAGATAAAACAAATTTTCTAATTAAATTAGTAAACAAATATCCTACATTGTATCTGAGAACTTTCCTTATTTACCTTGATCATTTTTTTTTTACCTTGACCAATTTGTATAATGTTTTCATCAATATTGCAGTAAGTCTAAAACAAAGAACCGTTCTTTTCATTGGATGCTCATAATGATTATGGTGGTTAACATAGATTTGTCTGACAACCATGGAAATTCGAGAAAGGAAGTGGGGATTGTTTGCTTTGTTTGGTGCTTGCTCACACTAATATAAAACACTTCTCTGTATATATGAAGTGCCAGCTTGGATACAGCTCTGATATATACATATACAACTGTGTTTATTATTTAACAAATGGTTTACCGGCCCATCCTTTCTCACACATATATGGAAGAGGAAGGCAGAATTTATGAGCATTCAGACATTTTGAACTCCACTCTGTTTTTACTTTCATCAAAGGCCGTGTTTGCAGATTTATTGTTACCACCTTGTAAATTATTGGAATATACTTTTGCATAATGCTCTCCCCCTTTTTGAAGATTCTCTTAAGGCATTACGCTCTTCAGGGCTGCATTTATTAAAAAATTCAATTTCTGGCGGAGTTTACTGCCGCAAGATAATACAACCTTAAAAATTAAAATTCATGTAGTCAATATTTTATATGCAGAGAATATCTAGATTGAATTATTTGTAGATCGCCCGTACCTTGCACTGGGTACTGACATTCAAATATTCCAATCAGAAGAGCTAATGATAAGACTGCACCTTTCTTCCCACCCTTTACTTCATCTATTTAAAATGCATCTTATGTACTATCCTGCAGTAGTTGTTTTCATATGCAGGGTGCTCTTGTGTTTGTTTTCTGTTTAGATAGCTGGATAAAATGTTCCATTTTTGTCATGTTTTTTCTATTTTAAGTTCTTTCAAGTTACCAAGGATTTGAATCACATATCTTTCTACAGAAAAATGTTAAACAAACATATTCATTCAGGAAGGCATGCATCCTTAACCACAGACACATTTATACATAAAATTGAATATTCTTTCCATGGATCCATTGGTTTGATTGAAACTGTTTTGATGACAGGTTTGAACCTGATATGCTAGCATTTTCTGGATGCTACTATGGTGGGGGTGAAAAGGAGAGATATGAGCTTGGTGAAATTAGAAAACGATGGGCTACATTACCGGTGAGATTGCTGTCATTACATATATATAAAGCATAGAGCTTTGATCCTTCAAAGCCACATCATTCACTTCCCATTTATTTTATTATTAAGTAAAAACTAAATAATATATATCATTATGTTGAAATTATAAATGAAAAATAATGTATATAATTAAATTATTATTTTTATTTAAAATGAGTAATCTTTTAGTTTTCCTAAAATTTACTTTTTTCTTTGATCAACTTATGCCCTTTTACTTTGGCACACTATAAAAATAGTCCTTGGTCCCTCCATTCACTCAAACAAAGTTTGTGAGGTTTCTCATCACTAACATATAAACTAAGGATATTAAGGGGATAGAAGATTAAGTTGCTCAACCAAGATTTTAGAGATCAAAATGCTAACATCAACACTATTTTATAATTCTCTTTATTCTATAATGCTAACTTAGTTATATAAGGTATATTTATTTATAAAATCTGGTTATTCCTTTTATGATTATTTTTTTCTTTATAATGTGCATGCATTACCTTGTTGTCCAATGACTAGAAGTACCATGCTTGTGAAGTCTTAACTCACCAATTATCCTAAAGGCTTAAGTTTATATCAAAGATCTGAGACCATGTTTTATCTTTAGCGCACAAAAAATATGGAAATGAACAATTTTTTCTAACATTGTATTGAAGAAAATGGATAACTATTTATTTTCAACAATGGTCTTTGTGTCAAATGACATATAGCTCTAATAGATGAGGATGGGGGTGGTGGAGGGTCGAGTTACATGCTTAGTTTTGTATGGGCTGTGACTTGTAGTTTCCTGTAAAAAAGATCATATATTTTCCTTTTAAATCTGAAGTACATGCTATCCATTCTTTTGTTTTTTTATGCAGGATTTAAGCCCCGAGGGAGAGCGGAAGCGAGGGAAATGCCCACTTACTCCTCATGAAGTGGGTTTGATGCTGAGGGCACTTGGTTTTGCAAATGACACTTACCTTTATGTTGCATCTGGAGAAATATATGGTGGAGAAGAGACTCTGCGGCCTCTCAGGGAACTCTTCCCAAACTTCTATACAAAGGAGATGCTCGCTGGTGAAGAGTTGAAACCTTTTCTTCCATTCTCTTCCCGCTTGGCTGCCATTGATTACATAGTCTGTGACAAAAGTGATGTATTTGTCACAAATAACAATGGAAATATGGCCAAGGTTCTTGCTGGTCGAAGGTAAGAAATCCAGTTCATTTTTTTTTTTCATTACCAAGGATGCTGATGCTGGCAAACTCTACTACATTAATCAAACACGCCATGGGACTAGTGGATATCACACACTGATTTTCTTATTATTTTCCTGTGATAATTACTAATGCACTGATTTGAATTACCTGTTACTTATCAATATAATTAGAAATGCACTCACTTCATGGATGATAATTTCATTGCAGAAACATATACGGTTGAGCAGGTAACTCAAGAAAGTATTTTCTACTGATTTGTTTTTTGGCTTTGTCTTTACTAGGCAATAATTAGGCATTAGTTAGCATGAAGATGGATTCTGAACCCTGGCTTCCAATTACCCTGCTGATGATATTTGATAAACTAAACTAGGTCACATCGTCAAAATCTTCCAGTTGACTGAAAACTTGAAGCACCATTCCAACTCTTGCATCCTTTCCACAAAGAAAAAAGAAGAAGAAAATATTTGAAAAGAGCCTCCTTTGATAGCTTTTTTGTACTCTAGGTGAAATACAATAATACTTGATGTTTACGAGGGAGTTTCTACTTAACATATATCCATTTTAAGATTAAAGCTACCCCTCACTAACAATTTCTTCATCACTTGTTTTGTATACTGTACGTGAGTCTTACCAATATAGGTTCCCAGTTCTGACATGAGGGGGATAAATAAGGACATGAGTTTTTGGTTGGCACAAGCTTTTTTTTATTAGTAAAGCCAATAAGCTCTATGCTGGGCCCAAATGGAGCAGATGCATCATGAAAAGCTATAAGATTTTTCATTTATAATGCTATGAAATCCATATACTTATTAATAAATTTGGACGGGCTGATACGGGAAAAAAAGATGAAAAGTAGCTATGTGGAGAAAATGTCTCGAGGTCAAAGTAATCAAAGAGGTCTCCCTAAAGATAACACATGGTTGAAAGAAAGAATGGGGGATATATGGGTTTGAATTTTGTGTAAGTTGTCAAATATTGATGTGTCTAAATTTGGTCCTCATTTCAAAGTATGTTTTTCTTTTCTTTTCTTTTTGTCTTTTAGCTAAGCTATACTTTAACTTTCTGAAATATATTGTAGGTTCCAATTTAGTTATTTCGAGCAATGAGCCCTTCATTTTCTTTTTTGATAAGTGAGCAGTGAGCCCTTCCGTTTATCAGAATCGTGCATTCACATTAGTTTTTGATCTATAGCTTGTCTCAATATTTTCAATGCCATCTACTTTTTTCCCTAAGTAAAGGGGTCAAAGGGACAGTTAGAATCTATGACATGGGGAGCAGGGAACATGAAACGGAATGCAAGTAACAAAACTGGAGGTGGCTATTTGGTGAGGTTGTGCGCCGTATAGTTGGCACCATGTTAAACTCTAATGGCTGTCTTGGAGGGGGGATGACTTGGAGAGTGGTGTGGATGTCACCAATGTTGGAGGTGATCTTCCAATTGGTTGTTAGGTGCTTATTCTGTATGATGGTGATGACATCAAGTGAGTCACCTTCAATGATTAAACTGTTGACTCTTTGGGCATTGGAACCAAAGACTGCAAGGTGAGCCATGGTTGCTTTGTCGATGCTAGGCTCATCTGGAGGGCATTTCTCTGTCTAGGCATGGAGAAGTTTGTTCTTTGAGCTATGACAGACTGCAGCTAACATGAGAAAGCCCTTTTTAACAGCCGCATTGAAGTTGAATTTCAGGGTCTGCAGAGCTGGAGGTGCCCATTACTCTTGCTTGCGGGGTGGAGGATTGTCATGCTTCGAGTTGCTCCCTATGAGTTATTTTGAGTTTATTATCCAAACAAAATTGTCTGAAGGTAGGGGTGGGCGGCGGTTCACCTGGACCTGCCCAACCTGCTGGGATATGGGTGGGCAATCCCACCCAATGGGCCCGTTGGGCAGATTCTAACTTAAAAACATTTATAGTGGCTGGGTAGTCCACCCGCTCACCCATCATACATGTATAAATTAAAAAAAAAACCTGATTTTCAGCTGACACTCTTTATTCTCCTTCTCTCCTTCTCTACCCTCTCGCCCTCTTTTCATCTTTGTCTCTTATCATCTCTGCCAGTCTCTTGTTTCTTCCTCGACGATGGTGATGAGCCGAGCCACTCGATGACGTTGATGTGCAAAGCCACTCGCAATGCTGATGAGCATAGAGCCACTCAAATAGACTGCACAGAGCCCCTTGATGACTGATGAGAACAGAGCCACTCGAACGGGCATGTGGCCATGGTTATGGGTCACGTCTTCTCCGAGGTGTGGAGCCACAACCGTGGCCATGGGTCTCGTCTTCTGCAATGCCGTTGGTGTCGGATCTGCGACATTTGTCTAAAATCCGAGTCCTTCGATGAGATCAATGTTTTGCTTGGGTTTGTTATTTTTATTTTGAGAAAGTTTGTGCTGGAATTTGGTTGATTTTGACTTTCGAAAGATTTATACGGGGTTTGGGAAAATAGGCTGAGCAGCCTGCCCACCCGCCCGTTCAACGGGGATGGATGGACAGGATCTAGGGCAGGGGCGTGGGCAGGGGCTGGGGTGGGTGCCTGGGCTGGATAGGTCAACTACCTGCTCGTAGAGGGTGGGTAGCAGGCCTATCTGAAGGATTGGCCAAGTTAGACTTGATTTCGTAGGAGCCATGTCATATCCATTTCCACAGCTGCAAACAAGGTAAAAGAATGGGTGTCATTGGGATAAATATTAAGAGGATGTTTGGGGAATAAGATGAGATGAGAAATTTCTAAATAGTAGTAAAATGATCTGTAAATAGTAGTGAAATGGTTTGAGTTATGATGTTTTATGGAATTTTGGGAAAGGAGAGAGAAAAAGTTGAATAAAAATATTATAAAGTTAAAATAGTATTAGAATATTATTTTTTAATATTATTTTTGTTTTGAGATATGAAAATTTTGAATTGTTTTTTGTGTTTTGTTTGGAAGTTTGAGAAAACTGTAATGATTAGGTAATGATTAGATGAAAAATTTGAAAATTAAAAATTAAAAATTAAAAAGTGTATGTTTGAGTGGTGTTTAGATGTTGAGATGAGATGAGATGGGATGAGATGGGATGAAACTATCTCAACATCCAAACAACCCGTAAGGGCAAGTTTGGAGAGTGAGATGATTTGAGAATTTTGTGAATAATAGTAAGATAGTTTGTGAATAATAGTGAGATATTTTGAGTTGAGTATTTTTTGAGTTTTGGGAAAGGAGAGAGAAAAAGTTGAATAAAAAATATTATAAAGTTAAAATATTTTAAGAATATAGTTTTATAATATTTTTTTTATTTGAGATTTGAAAAAGTTGGAATTGTTTTTTATTTTTATTTGAAAATTTGAAAAAATTGTAATGATTAGTTTGAAAATTTTGTATTTGAATTATGTTTGGGAATAAGATGGGGATGAGATAAAATGAGATTAGATGATAATTTTATGTCTCATCCCATGCCCCCAACCTGCCCTAAGAGTAGGTGCTAGGTTGAGGATGACTATTCATTCAGAGATGGGAGTGGCAACTAAAAGGTGTGGATTGGAAAGGCGAGCTTGATTTCCTTCAAAGTACTCTTGTATAGTGACAATTGGTGAATAGGTGCTATGTCAATAGGCTGAGCAGCCTGGCGGTCCGAAAGATTTTCCAATCATCCTTACTTAAGGGGCCAGCCACTCAGAGATAATTTCCTTTACTGGTCAATTTCATAGGGCAATTTGATGGAATAAGTACATCTTTCGTGATGAATCCTGGTGAGGGTCTCATCAATTTAGAGGAAAAGCAACGTTGCTCATAATCAAAATATTCAAGGACGAATTTCGAACCTTTCTGTTTTTAAAATTTAGGAAAAAATGGGACCTTGTTACATTTTGATGACCTCAAGTAGACCTTTTCATATAAAACTTTTCCTAGATTTACTTGCTGTTATAATAAAAAAAAGACTTAAGCCTGAGTTTAGGTTTTCATTTGATTGTGTACCCTGGTCCAAGCTACCAAGCATTATCTCAATACCATTAGCCGTTATCTTAGATATACTTTGGATTGTTTGATTCCTCACGAGATACAAATAGGGCACAAATGGTGAGAAAGGAGGGTAGGTGCCCTCCAGTTGCAAGTGTTGTAGATTTTAGATTTAAATAACTACGGAACATGTTTGTTTGTGGATGTGGAGATGACTAGTTTCTGCTTGATAAGGCTACTTTTGAAACCCATGCTTTTACCTTACAACAGACAGAACTCGAGACTTTGCTTTGCCCGTTATATTGTCATTGTTGTTGTTGTTGTAATCCTCTTCTTTATTTTGCTATTTGTTGTTGAATGTTCTGCTTGTTTAGTATAGTCTTGTATTGGTACATTCTGAACTATTTTTTGTTAATTACATTTCATGTATCATAGGAGGTATATGGGTCATAAGAGGACCATAAGACCAAATGCAAAGAAGCTTAGTGCGTTGTTCATGGCGAGGCAAAAGATGGATTGGGATACATTTGCAAGAAAGGTAAAGTCATGCCAAAGAGGCTTCATGGGAGATCCAGATGAGATGAGACTAGGACGAGGAGAGTTTCAGGAATTTCCATACTCTTGTGTCTGCGAGAAACCGTTCAATGATAATGGCACCATCTACAATGGGTATCATCTCTCAGATCAAGTTGCCATGGGATCTGTAACAAAGATTAAATCAACATACGATGATAAGAATCAAGTGAGCGAGTCTACTAATACCAAAAAAGAGAAACATGGCTCGAGCCGACGGCCTGGGTAGATAATGAAGACAAAGCATTTCTTTAAGATGATTGGAGATGAGGACCAAAGGAATGGCGGAGAGATGGGAAAAAAAAAAAAGAAATTTCCCAAGGTAATGTGGTAGTTGGAATTGGTTCTAAATATACCAGAGACGGCGGGGCTCTTCCCGCCCTTTCAATTCAAGTATGGCAATGTTTTTGGTTTGTCATGCCAGGGCTAAATTTACTCGGAACAGCATTCAAGCATGACCATGACATCTAGTTGGTGTTCTTTATCTCTGTTTGGATTGCTAAATTGACCGTTATGGTCCATGTATAGGCGTGAAAGGAATGATGAACTGCAATTGTTTATAGACAGTTTCTCTTAGGTACATAGCTGAGGGTATTCGAGAAGCATAACAACTGCAGTATTGGGTTAACAAAATGTTTATCGTGTGACGACTTTATTTTTCAGTTTCTACAAATTCAGTGTATAAGTAAATGTATCGGTTACCATGGGCTACCCCACGGTTCTGCACAATTTGGACGTTTTCTCTTAGATTATAGCACTGATTTAATTGATTGCTTCATTGTGTTCTGTCACTAACTGATTCAATGGCACGGCTTAAAATAAGGGTTGTAAATATAACCTTTTTTTTTTTAATTTATTCACGAATTATTTAATATTGACAAAATTGATATTTTATATTATTTCTTGAAACCTTATCAAAAATTTTAACGAACTTTTGATGTTTATGTTTATAGATATATTTTTTTTGAATAATGCTGCATACAGTCGTGTAGTCACTTTGAAAAAGGTGGGGTCTATTATTAAAAAATTAACTTCTTTTTATGTGGATTTCATATTTATTCAATTTTTTCAAAACGACTACATGATGCTTGCATACATGACTGCAAGAATCATTTCTCATTTTTTCATATTGACAAGTTCCGGAGATTGTGCAAATACAACATGTCTATAACCCTGTCAAACCCCCCGAACCCGTGTAATGCATTTCCATCACATAGTCAGAAAAATCATTGACTTTTTATAAATAGAATGTGGCTCTTAATTATTTATTTAGAGCACTGGCTAAAATGTATTTTTAATAGCAAAATTAATGGATGCCGGAGTAAAACACAAGTTCAACAAATTGCACTACTGACTCAACCCGAGAATGACAAAATCCTATCCATCCACAATCCAACCGTTAGCCAGGTGAATCCTCTATTGCTAAATCTACAAAAACATTCATCTTATGACGGTCTAGGCTACTCACCGACAGAGGCAACCATTTACATGATTGTTAAGCCTTTAGCTAAGTCTATCTCTGTCATTAAGTCCAGTATGTAGTAGTAGTAGTAGTGTTATTTGAAGTTTGCTGAAGGGCCTCCGGCCCATTAGTAATTAGGCTTGTGAGATCCAATTACAAATGTATCTTTTAATTAGGTATTACGTATGGTAATCCTGTGGATGCTCAGGGAAAGTTTGTTACAGGAAGAGGAGTGTATATCCTCATGTACGAGGGGATTCTCCCATTATGCAAAATCAATACAACATTAGAGTTTCTCTCCTATCTTTCTCTCTTTCTTTTATGCCCTTCTCTCCTAGTACTGCTTTCGGTTTTGCAAAATCGGTTCCAAACATGTCCGGTTCCGGTTTGCTTTTTCCAACTTCAGACTAAACCGGTTCATATACATACATATATATATACACACTAGTAAGGGTGCTACATGCAAGGCATGTATGCCCCTTGCATGTAGCGTCCGGTTGGAAGAAAAAAAAATGCTTACCAAAAAGTAAAATCTCTTCACAGAAGCGGATTACAGTAGCAATTCATCTAAAAAAGTGTCAAAATTAAGTAAAATCTTCCAAATAAAAATACATTATCATTTTATAACAACATGTATAAAAAAAAGCGTAACAAAAGCTCTTCGAAGACAGAATCTTAACAATAGCATATACAACGCAAAAGTCTTTTTAAGTTAACAAAACGTTATTTTTGTAGTTTGAAGGAAATATATATTTGGAACTATGTTGTTGTTTCAGTCATTGGATAGATGGACAAGACATTAAATCTCTTAGAGCATTGGCATTGGTCTCGATAAAATGAAGAAATCTCTAAAATTTGAATGGTTTGGGAATTAAAACGCTGGCATTAGATTCGATAAATATGAAAACTCAAATTTTGAGCTACAAGAAATTTAATTTGTTCATAATCTATCCTCGTTATTTTATTACAAAATACTTCTTCCAACTGTTCTCCCCATTTTCATCCATGATTTCGTTTCTTTCTCCCAGACCTTTATTCCCTTTCTTCCTTTTCTGTCCCTTTCTCCCATTTCTTTCGCCTGTGAATCCGAAAAAAAGTTTCCTTTCTTCCTTTCAATTTTCTATCTTCCCTTTCTCTTTCTCTCTCTCTCTCTCTTCCCTCTAGAGCCCGATGCTCCCTCTCTCCCCTTCTCTCCATTTTTTATTTAGGTTTCGCTAAACCCAACCTCATAAACTCACACTTCCCTACATAAATCGCACTTGAGGAGCACAAGAAAATCTTAGTGATGTCATTCGAGTAAATCATTCTTGAGTGGTCGAGGAAATCACTACCCAATCCAGGAAATCACTGCTTGAGGGTATTTTCTTGCATTTTTCTAAGCACCCAAACTGAGAGCATTTTTCTTGCATTCCTATTCTGAATCACTAGGTTTATGAGCTAATCTTCTTTGAGTATTTGCTATTTTTTTAAACTTCAAATTGGGTTTTTGGGTTGAAGGCATTGGCTTCCAAGCTGTTACTTGTCGTGGTGTTCGTTTTGGATCTAATAGCTTTTGCTCTTACTATTGTTACTTTAGCATATCACTTTTTTACGATAAGGTATGTGGGTTTTGGTTATAGACTTGAAAGAGGCAGTCCTGGTGTGACTTAGCTTGTTTCTTTAATTTCTTTAGGATCTACTACAAATCTTGCTATAAATTAGGGACACCCAGTTTCTAAAAAAGGATAAAACAAATGAACCCCAGTTGCCGAAATAGGTCTATTATGTATTGCTTGTAAGGTTATGGCATAGTAAATATGTAGCGTTCGATGATCATTTCTTGCTTTGTGAAAGCCAAGTGAATATGCCTCGTAGAAAAGGTTTAATGTTTCATCAATTCTCCTATAATCAAATTTTCATCTGTCTGGGTTTCTATGAATTAATGTTTTGCTGGTTGCAGGATCAGGTGATCATTAGCAGAAAAGGTTGCCCAACAGTTGAAAATTGGTTTGTGGAGCTATTACATTATTTTGGTGAATCTACTGGAGTTGTTGGTTTATGAATTGGTTTGTTGGTGGAAATGTTGGGTGATACTGAATGTTGTGGATTTATGAACTACTTGCTCTGAATGTTGGTGGTTTATGAACTACTTGCTCTCCAAGTTCTCCTATATGTTTTCTGTTAGTTGGATATTTTGACGTTTTATTTTCATGTACATGTTTTATTTTAATGTTTGGATTCAAGCTTTGAATAGTAGATTCTGAATATGTGGTGGAATTGCATTTGCACTTGCATCAGACGGGGGCCTTCAATAATCCAATTGGTGAGGTAGCAGTTGGTATATTGTTTCATTTTATTGTAGTTTCGGTTACTTGTAAAAAACATTATTGTAATTTGGGTGTTAGATTGCTGCCCAAGGTTTATCATCTCTGTGTGGATGATTTGATAGTAGTCATTTATTTGAAGTCACTTGATATGCCAAGAAGTGGCTTTCCAACTAAAGATAACCTTTATGTGGATGATTTGATAGTAGTCATTCTCCCCTACACAGAATATGTAGGAGCTATTGCTTGTAAACATTAAAATATGTTGATCGGGTTGATGAATGAAGAACCATTGGAGGTTCTGATGCTGAAACTTATATTCTGAAGATATTGCTCGAGTTGGAGTAAACCAATGGCTGTCTGATTTGATGGACATAGCATAGTATTGGTTTATATGTTTGGAGTAAGTCATAACACTACTAGAATTGACATGGTTGTCAATACCAAGGATATTGTATATGTGTTAGATCAAACTCTACTTGAGTAATTTCAGCTTGTCCATTCATCAATAATCATATGTTAATACCAATGATTGCTCGAGAGAGAAGATACTTGTTATTTATTTTGTTTGATGGTAGCAACTTGAGTTAGTTAGATTTATAGAGATATGCAGTAGACTACTAGTTTGGATTTGAAAATTAGTTTGTGAACTGTGTTTGTTTTGTAATTAGGTTGAGGAAAAAAATTAGTTGAGAAACAATAATCTAAGTATCAAATTAAATTATTAATATATATATATATGGTTAGTGTAATTGCAAAATATGAAAAAAAATAAAAATATTATTATTAAAAAAAATAATATTATATTATTATTTTGATGAATCCAATAGCTAATTCAATGTGGGGCTATGGATAGGGAGGTTTTAGATATATGTAAAACATGTACTTTTCATCAAGATTTAAAGATGAATTTGATGAGTCCAATGCTAGTGCTCTTATACAATTGTTGTTGGAATTCATCTAGTTTCGTGCCAAGGTATATGATCCATTTTTTTCTTAAGCCTGTGTCGCAATAGTTTGCAAATACGATAAATGTTCCTACATGAAATAAATTTAGAATTTTAGGAAATTCTGAAAAAAAAAATGTTATCTAAAAAAAATGCATCTATTCAAATGTATTTATTTTGCTTCCATAGACTTTATGGCATGGCTTCAAAGAAGTTGTTATAATTTATAATATCCTAAGTTTTATGTTAGAATTTTATATACATAGAAATGAACCCCAATGGAAGAAGTATTGTTTTCTAATGCTTTTTATTATAACGGTAGTATCATAAAAAATTTTCTTAAATAATTTGATTACTTCGCCGATGTGATTCTTGAATTCAATTGTTGTGCAACTCATTGCTTCTTCTGTTATGGGTCCAAATAGAATGGCTACAGTCATCCATTATCATCCTCTACCTCAACATAGGCTCGACAACTGAAAGTAATGAACGTGCCGTTGTGAATTTGAATGTATCATTAATATAGTAAAGTTGTGATATCAAAAATCACAAATTAAAATATGAACAAAACATGTATACCGTGGCTGTGAGTTACTCATACTTTTGCAATGATAACATATGAATCTCTCATTGTGTTCATATCATGTCCCATTGTTACATCCAATGCAAGACATGTAAAAAAAGACTTCATGGAGATCAACCACAAAGATTCTTGCTCGAATCCAAAATCTTGGTTTTTATATCAAATTGGAAACAATTATGTGTGTAAAGTGGATGTAAATATTAAAAAACTTTGAAAGGAAATCCTATTAAATTACAAGGTAGGTAGTGTATTATATATATATATGTTTGTACATAAGGAGTAATAATTTATTGGTAAAAGTAAAACTTTACTGTCATGGGTTGTAAACTCTTAAGGAAGCTAGCGACGTCACCAATCTTGATTATAGAGCGGACACTAATAGTTGAGGCTAATGCTGATTGATTATGTAATCTTTTTTATCAATTATTTTTTCGAGCTGTGAATCATTAAGTGTTGCCCTTAAAACTTTTATAGAAATCCATAAGAACAAAAGTAATCATGGGGACAAAAGTATGAACATCTATGTAGGAAATCATGACTAAATAATTTTAATATGACAAATGCATCTTGATATATGTTAATAGATTACCATTGGCGCAATGAGGTTACAACAAGAATGAGAGGATTGATGGTAAACACACTGGTTGGTCGCAATGAAAGAGAGAATTCTGTATTGTAAGGATATATTATGAGTAATCCTTAGGGCCTGTTCTGCTGATTTTAACACAAAAACAGCCAGCCACTTATACGGTTACACATATGCCTTCCACCATATCTATCTTAAACCAACAAACATCAGAAAATCGATTTCAAACAAAAACTCCCCTTCGTCCCTCGCACCCCCTTCGTCTCTCGAATCGCAACCCCGAATCCCACCCCCTTCGTCCCTCGTCCCTGAATTGAACCTTCTTGGCACCTTGCAAAATGGGAATGAAGGTTAAAATCTCATGTTCGTCATTTCAACAAATGACTGACAAAACCCATCTTCCCACATCAACATTCTTCACAAGGTTTTGACAGACAAAAAATACATCCAGTTGAAATTACTGAAGAACATATCGTGCAAATGAAAACTTACTAAATAACTATCAATAATTATCAATCACAAAAATTAAAATACAAACAAAATAAACATCTTCCAGTTTCACTATTTTTTTCCACTCTTTTCTTGCAAGGAAGAGTAATGCTCTGCCTCGTCGCTGAGCAAAGGAAACAAAGAATGCAAATTATACTGCTAAGCTGAACATAATGTTCAAAAATACTACTCTGTTTACTAAATCCTCTACTTTCTCAGCAACCAAACTGAGAGGTGAAGGCAAACCATTACCCCCTCTAACTCTTCTGCAATAAAAAGAAGAGAGACCGATATTGGAAGCTTCGATGGGCTTCAATGCTGGAGGCTTCGACGGTATGAAAAATTCTGATAGGTTTTGGGTTGCGTTCACAGAGAGAGAGAGAGAGAGAGAGAGAGAGAGAGTAGACGGAAAGTTCGTCCCTCACAAATTATAGATCCTTCAGCCACCAGTTTCGGCTCCACCAATTCCGTCTGCCACTAGTTTCGGCGCCAACCATTCAGTCAGCCACCAGTTTTGGCGCCACCATCTTCGTCGCCCACCATCGCCAGGAACGAGAAAGCTTCTAGTGATTCTCTATGGTCTACCGTTGTTGATAAAGGGGCTAGTAATTTGGAAAGGGCTTCCAAACTTCTAGTGATTCTCTATGGTATACCGTATTTTTCCTTGTGTGTTTTTTCTTACGTGTCATGAGTGGATTGGAGGGCTGTTTTTGTGTGAAAAGTAGCCGGACCGTTGGGAAGCGGTTCTCATATATTATAGCTTAGCTCCAATAATATTTGAAACTGTTTCACATTCAACATGGACAAACCAGCCCCACATTGTAAGGTAAATTGGCCTAAGGCTGTAAGATTTAAATAAGAATATCGAAACCTTTAATATTGGCTAATAACATGTCAAAGATTCAATTAAAGGGTTAAAAATTACATACATGTAGTTGGGAAATAGTTTTTACCTTTGATTGATTGCATATATTTCTTGAATTAATGTCGGCTCATGTATTATACTTATCTTTCTAGGTGGCTTAATGTGTATAGCAATAGCTAAGAGATTTGATTAATTATATTTAAGTTTTGTTAGTTATAAATGAATAAAACTATGAAGAAACTTGGAATGATGATGTGAGAAATATCTATTTCAGTGATTGTGTCCTTGTAACTATCTAACTCAGTGAAGGTGATAAGATTATATTCGGGTGGCTGCAATGGTTCGTCATCGTCTGGTATATCCTTAATAATTGTTCTCGAATTTAGAATCTATTGGTATTGATGAGTTTTGATTCTATGTTTTAGGTCCAGCAATTTGAAATATCCATTACTGATGTAATAAGATCAAAATTTATGCAGTGTATCATCATGCATATCTATATCTCAGTCAAAGATGATTGCTTGTAACCGATTGCCCTGTAAATCACAATACATTTTAAGTTATGCACACACAATTTACTGTAGGGTTAAGTTTAGACGATATAAGAATCTAATCTCTTTAGAATATAGTTGGGAGCAACACATTTTGTGAGGTCCATATGTGTTTATTTTAAACATATTTTATAAAAGAATAGAACATGCCGAAGAATTCTTTTTTTTTTTTTTTTTTACAAATAGTAAAAATAACAAGTGTAATACCTCGGAGTCAATTAATGTCAACTTCTGATACTTTGCTAGTGATTTGTCCCTTACAATCATTTTGATCTTCCAATTCCTTGTACTGGGAGTAATATATTTGATTGATGTATAGATAGTTCACATCTTGAAGCCTAGCCATGCATAAGAAAAATATATATTAGTGCATCAAATTTATATTTCATGAAATAATTATAATAAATTTTAGTGCAAGAAAATAATAAGAACAGCCAAAAGGAGAATCAAATTGTACATAATCAGAAATAACTTATTCGAAATACGCAACAATCTGGCAAGGGCTCCTCATTTGCTAACATTGCATTTGCTATTTTTGTCAAGGGCTCCAAGTAAAATAGATGTTGCAACACCAGATGATGCAGTTGTGAATGCAATTAATTGTTTAGATCTAACTTTAACAAAAAATGTTTTATATAGGAATGTCTTAGCAGTGTCAGGGCCATCAATAAAAAATAGTGCAGCCTCATTTAATCTTTTGTAGGATTTTTTTTATGCATGTTGTTGTTTGTGATTAAGAATCATTGATGCTAAAAGATTTTCTTCTGGAATTGTAACTGTTAATTCATTATTGATTTCCTTAGATTAGAATTGGACTTCATCAAAAGAAACATCATTATCTAGAAGATTGAACATATTGATGTCTTTTTATATCGATTCAAGTGTACAAGAAATACTTCTCAAGACATTTGTTCTCACATCTGTTGGTATTGCATCAGTTGTTTGAAAATCAGTTAACATATCGTGTTAAAAAAGTTCCTAAAGTTTCTTTGGGTTTGTAGGATTACAATATACCAAGATTGTTTCAAATAATCACCTTAACTTGTATGACATTTGATACAAATAAACTTCCTGTAAACAATCTTATAAACTGCTATCTCTTTTTAACAAGCCATGTAAAGTAACTACTTCTCAAAATATTGGTGCAATGATACTGTCAACTATTTGGATGTGAACAAATGATAAAGAGCTTCTGATGTGATTCAATAATATTCGTAGATAATATCTTTTCATTCAAATGGGTTTGTTGTATCAATCTGTCCTAAACACTTTTTTTTTTAGTCCATATAGATTTTCGCTAAGAGTAGATCTATATATACTTCACATAGTTTTAGGTGGAGTAATCCATTGAACTGATTGGAACTGCTAAATTTCATCAATATCTTCAGTACCTTGTTCAGAAATTAAATTGAAAGTAACACAATTGTGGCCTTTGTAAATGTATTTGTAAAGATATTTCACCGCTTTGATTGTAGAGCAAATCTTAACATTAATATGACAATCAAATTTTGAAATCAAATGTAGATTGTGTGGAACAATCTAACGATAATCCAAATTTTTGCCTCTAACTTTAGCAGTTATTCTATTATCACAACGCTTGTACTGTTGAAAACAATCCATTCCAACAGTAGTGGTAGCTGTAAAACCTTTTAGGTAGTATTTTTGCAATTGCCATCTTTTTTAATGCACACATTGGTTGGATTTATTATTCCACAAGGGTCTACATCATATGTTTAACAATTGTTTTATATAGATTCAGGTTCTCGTTTTTATTAGGTATTTTTGCTGATATAATCTCATCAAATGATTCAGAAGTATATATTTTCCAATCTCTCTGTAGTATGATCAGGAAATGAGCATGTGCAAGACCTCTTTTTTGGTGTTTAATTACGTAAACATATGCTGAAACTTTGCCAAAGCCTTGTTGTTTGAACAAATCATCTTTGAGCTCTTCTAATTTTGCTCTGAAGATGTGTGCAATCAAGTCTGGACGATTTTGTGCCTCTTCTTGTGATCTCAACTCATCTAAATTTTTTCTCAACTTAGATTACATGTCATGGTCAAGAAAATATCAGGTTTTCTAAAATGTTGGATCAAAGTCATTCTTTCCATATATCTTATATGCATATCTCTTGGGCTTCCAATAAAAGATGAAGGCAAAATAATATGCTTGCCACTTTTGGAAACCTTAGTTTGTCGAATTGAAATACTATCAACAATACCAATATACCTCAGATTGAATCTGTTATTACTTATTATGAAAATAATCTAATTTTGATGTTTCGATTTTAACATACATATCAACAACAAATTGTTGTAATAGACAACCAGACAATAACAAAATACACCAGTTGTTATATTTATTTATTTATAACTTGTAACAGTAGTATTCACAGCATGAAACAATTGATTCTTTCCCTTTTCATTACCCTATATATGTCTTGATGCCAACTAGTATCACCGAAAAGAAGTAACAATGGATATGATAGCGAATCATAACAACTAAAACAATATTGAACTATATAACTTCTACCTGCATGATTGAAGACCACAATGTCTCGGCCCACTAAGCTTTCAGAATCTTCATTTTCAATCTAAATAACTGCTACTTGCAAGACCGATAGAGCATTATAAACACGTTGATACAAACCAATATCTGATCTAATATGAATATTGTGGTTTTCCAAATTAGACACATCACCAAGAGTTCAGAAGAAAGCAGAGTATGGATTAACATCAATTATATCCATGAGTCTCGCAATAATCAAAGGATTTAATCTTCCAAATCATAAACACGATTTTCTAATTCATGTTCAATATAAAAAAATACTATTGTGAATAAGAAGGGCGTCCATCCAGAAAGATTAAATTATTAACGTAATGATATATTTGTCTCAGAATGTGTAAATCTCTTTGTTTCTTTTGCATAGATCTTGATCAAATTTAACTCTGAATTATGTAAAAGCAAATTTATTATTATGTGTGTGCACATAGGTAAGAAACTCATTAGATTCAGCTGAGTTGGAAGTAAATAGTTGATACAATTGATCAGAAACATCATTAGCAATTAACGAAATTGTCCCGTCGGCATAATAGAAACCATTTGTCTCGTGATAAAATCTTTTTACCTAACAATATTTACACAACAACACCAATGATAACAAATTTGCCTCAAGTGGTACAGTTTGTAATATTTGCTTAAAGTTAGCGGATCGTTGATGTTGTTTTCCTATGGCATAAAGAAATCGTAGAGTGAACAAAAAAATAAAACTTTTAAATGATGTAAAAAATGTTATTAAAGCAATGGTCGAACAAGAAGGAAGAAATGAGACAGAAGAAATCGAGAAGAAGTATGACCCATTTCTAAATTTGTCTTTACCTCGAGAAGATGTTGATGCCCTTGTCTCAAAGTTGTGTTGGTTAGGAATAAGATAGGTAGCCTCATGTGGAAAATGCTTACTATGTCGAAAAAAATAAATGCAACCATTATTGGGAAAGTAAGAGAATAACCAAAGCATAAACAATTAGGGGTGAGATTCGGTAGGTCCGGACCCAAAAAACCAACCGGACGAGCCATTTCTGTCCGGACCAGACTGACTCGAGACTGGACCATTAACTAACCTATCACCAATTCACCATTAACTAATTATTAACATCTATATCTATAATCTAATTAAAGTTACTAGATAAATTTTTTGTAAAATACCTAACTTGGAAGTTAATATAAAGCATGTATGGAGTGACGAGTCTATGACTCTATGGCCCTATGGATAATTCAATTATTTATGCTTCATATACAAAATGTAAAAAGTTTAATATAGCTCATTAATACATTGACAATGTGACATACTCTAAGTTAGTAACAAATTAGAAATTAACAACATCAATATAATTTTAATTAATTATTTTTTTAATGTGTTAATTAAATAATCCATATTAAATGGTTTACTTAATTTTAATTTTATTAATTTAAATAATTTTTTTATTAATTTATGTGCCAAAAGATAAAAGAATTGAAAATCACATTTTATGCATTATAGAAAACGGCACCGTTTAGTGTAAAATTGGACCTGTGGGAAGGAAATTTAAAACGTTGCGTGAAACGACGTCCCAGTTTATTTTTTTTTAAATTTCTTTATATTGAAACGGCATTGTTTAGAGTTATTTTAACCCTAAACAGCGTCGTTTTGGTCTTAGGGCACAATTCCCCTATTCTCCCATAATCCCTAATCACCTTCTCAGTCCTCTCACCTCTCTCAGCCCTTAGGAACCCAGAACCCTAGCAGCCTCTGTGACTCGATCGCTGTCTGCTTGTCACACTCCCCTCTCCAGCCTCTCTGTCCATCCGCCACCTCTCCAGCCCATTCGTCGCATGCCTTCCCATAAACCAGCCTCTTCGTCGCATCTCCTCCAACAAACTAGCCCCTCCGTCGCAACTCGCAACCATTGCCAGGCTGCCCTCTCCGGTCCTTCCTTCACGACTCACAGCCCCTGAAGCCGAAGGTTATAAACTTATACATTGCAATTTGTTTTGATGTTGAATCCTTGATGTATTTGTTGATGTATTTTTCTTTTTTATCTTGATGTATTTGTTTTGATCTTAAGTATTGTAATTTGTATTTGTTGAATCTAAAAACCCCACAAAAAATATAAAACCGTTTGATATGAATTTAAATTCACAACAAATGGTCCCGATACAAGGGAAAGAAATAAGTATTTTTTTAATTAAAAACTCAATGGATATCCTTTGTTATAAATAAATCTGTTGGTGGGTCACAAAGTGGCAGGGTCAATGGTTTGAGATCACTTTATAAAAATATCAAAAGGTGATCCCACTAAACCTAGGGCTGCTTGAAATTATTATGGTGCTTCGTATGCATGTGATATGAAGACCAACAGTACGAAATCCATGAAGTATCGCATTGAGAAGTAATGTAAAACATGTATGTTTAAGAAGACAAATAAGTCCCAGAAGACTCTAGGTTGGAAGGTGGAGGGAGGAAGTGGAAGTGGGGGACTTGTGCCCATTGCATTTAGTGTTGAGGCTTGTCGACAAGCCTTAGCAAATATGATTATTCTTGATGAGTTGCCCTTTAGCCATGTTGAAGAGGAGAGTTTCATGAAGTTTATGCTTGTGGTTTGCCTTAAGTGGGTAGGAATTGTATCCCGTATGACGATTGCCAATGACTGTTTTAGTTTGTTTTTTAGGGAAAAAATTTGAGAAATGCTCTTCGAGGGCAACGAATTTCTGTCACCACAGATACATGGATATCCGTGCTAAACCTAAACTATATGTGTCTCACAGCACACTTTATTGATGATGACTGGAAGCTACATAAGAGGATTTTTTCCTTTTCTTTGGTTGAAAATCACAAGGGTGATACACTTGGTAAAGGCATAGAGATGTGTTTGTATGATTGGGGGCGACCAAAAATACTTGCACTCACTCTTGATAATGCAAGTTCTAATATTGAGGTCGTTTCTTATTTGAAAAAAAAACCAAGTATAGGAGAGACACGGTCTTGGAACATGAATTCTTGCATGTTCGATGTTATGCCCACATTTTGAATTTAATCGTTCGTGAGGGGTTGAAAGAATATGATGAGTCTATTGCGAAGGTGAGAGGTGTTGTGAAGTATGTTAAATCCTCTCCTCAAAGGTGGAGTACATTTAAGAAATGTGTGGGGTTGGAAGATATTCAATCTAAAAGCCAAGTTTGCCTAGATGTACCGACTAGATGGAATTCCACCTATCTTATGTTGGAGAGGGCTTCAAAATTTAGAAAGGCTTTTGATCGGTTGGAGGAAGAAGATTCATTCTTCCATGGTAGTATTGGAGATGATGATGATGACGATGATGAAGATGTGGTGAATAGGAGAAAGTCAAAGAAGTTAGGGTCTCCCAATGCATCCGATTGGGAAAAGGTAAAGTTGTTTGTGAGGTTTCTAATTATTTCATGATGCAACTTTACGCTTCTCGAGGGTGAATATGTAACTTGAAATGTTTTTTTTCGGAGTTGGTTACTATTAAAGATGCCATTAACGTGGAGTGTAAAAAATGAAACCCTGTGGTGGGATTAATGGCCAGAAACATGAAGAGAAAGTTTGAAAAGTATTGGGAGAACTTGGATAATCAGAATATGTTGTTGTATGTTGTGATTCTTCTTGATCCTTACTACAAGATGCAATATCTTGAGTTTGGGTTGGGACAAATGTATGCACATGATCATACAAAAAAAATTGATTTCAGTTGGAATGTGAAAAATGAATTTATCCGCATGTATGAGGCATACATGGGAAATGAAGAAAGGACTTCTCCTCAGTTCGCAAGTTCCCCACATGAAGATATAAGTCCTTTAGCTAACAAGATTGCGAGTAGAAAGACACATTTGATGGCCTAATTTAAGCAATTATAGTCAGAAGACAGTTTAGAAAGCAAGTTAGAGGTGGATAGATATCTAGCTGAAAGATGTGAGGATCAAGATGATAGTTTTGACCTTATAATTTGGTGGAAGGTGAATTCAGTTAGATATCGCATGCTTTCAAAGGTTGCACGCGATGTACTTGCAATACCGGTATCTACTGTGGCCTCTGAATGTACATTTAGCACTGCGGGTCTTATACTTGACCATTTCAGAAGTAGTTTAAATCCGATGAGTGTTGAGGGTCTCATATGTGTACAAAACTGGCTTCGTTCTTCTTCTACTCCAATAAGCCTTAGGACTTTAATGGATGAAGTGGAGGAATTTGAGAAGCAATTGGATATGGGTATGTAATGCATTTACTTTTGATATCTTTTGTGGTTTATTTGTTTTATCTTCTATGTTATGTAACTTTATTTAACTTGTTTTGTTTTAAATTTTTATGGATAGAACTTGTTAGGCACTTTGCTGATTTTGTGGAGGCGTCAAATTCAATGCCTACCGACCCTACACCTAATGTTGATTAAAGACTAAAGAGGCGAGAAGATTGTTGGTTATGGTTTTTTAATCATGATTTGAGACCTTGTCTATGAATAAAGATGATGATAATGTTTGTGGTCTCCTTCCTTGCTCTTGCTTTTTTAACACTTAGCTTTGGCTTTTGGAAATAACATTCTTGGAATTTGAGAAACACATCACTTTAATCAAAGAATATATCTAATGCTTACCAAACTAAATCTTGAATAAAGAAAAACAAAAACAAAAAAAGTTGGTGACAACAATCACGGAAGGTTAACCTAGACACGTCACACAGTAGAGATTCATGAGAAAGAGATTGGGTTGGTTCTATGTGTTCCCCTTCCCTATCCAGGTTTGTCCCTTATCCTTTCATGAATCTTAATGTCAAATTTCCCTTAGATGTCTGATAGTAATATGTTGCCTCTAGACAGTTGAGGAAGCATTGGCATGTGCAGACTGCAGTGCATGGAGACAGTTGTGCTCTTACAGTGATGGAGTAGGCCTGCAGACTATAGCGCATTGTTTCTTTAATATGACTAATGTAGTAATATTTAACTAATGTTTTTTATATTTGTATTAATGTAACTTTTCGGTTTATATATATATATATATATATTTGTATTTTGTATTGATATAAATATGAGAGGCTGAGACAGTGAAAGTTGTGTATTAATGTAATTGTGTTTTGTGTTTTTTTTCTTTTTTTATTCGGAGTTTGAAATTTGGATAAATTGGATGATTACTTATTACTTATTAGGGATTTCACTGATTAGGAATTGTTTTAAATTTCTCTCTATTTTTTTAATTTTATTACTATGATTGTTAATCTTGTTTTAGTTGTTTGGATGGATATAGAAAATTTATATTCTTTTGTAGTAAATCCTTTTTATTTAAATTTATTATATATAGAAAATTTTCTTTTTATGAATATTTTTATTTTCCTTTCAAGTTCTTTTTTAGTATATTTGGATTTAAAATTGGATAAAATGTTAGTGGCCAAAAAGTTAAAATGATTGTTGGGTCGAAAAACATAGGATATAGGGATTGGGCCATTGGCCCATTTGGTACAAGGTTGGACCAACCAGACCGGACTGTCCGCCCCAAATGGGGCTGAACGGACCGACCAGACTAGATCGGTCCTTATGCTGTTCAGTCCGGTCTAGGGTGGGAAAACCCTGGACCAAATAGGTCTGGTCCGATCCACAAAACCTTCTCGGGACCGACCGGACTGAACCAAATTCACCCCTATAAACAATAAACCTATTCATTTAAAAGCGAATCACACGTGGCTATATATATATATTGATTGTTACTTTATGGAAGGGAAACTCTTGCTCCAAATGCAATTACTTCCAGATACGAGAGGGAGAAAACAAAACAAATATACTAAAACTTTAATAAAAAAACAAGCATATGAAACCATGAGATCTCAAATGAAAATATATCGAAAGAGCAGCCGAAATCATCAATCCAGAAAGTAACCTTATTTAAAAAAAAAACAATAATAGCACATAGTTAAACTCATCATCTTCATCATTGGTAAAATTATAAACCCAAAATAATTGGATGAAAAGGGTTTCCAAACTCATAAGAATCACCAAAAAATTCAGGCTCGTGTGAAACAAAAGGGAAAGAGAAACACTTACCAAAAGCCAGCAGCAACGGAAGAGACAGAAGATTTCGCTGTTTTGATTTAGCCTTTTCAGTAGGGGAGAGAGAGAGAGAGCGAGAGAGAGAGAGAGAACTTCATTATGGCAGTGGCTGAAGAAAGAGAGAGAGATGGAGAGAGAAAAAAAGTGTCAGACAAAGAAACTTTCAGACAAATTCATGAGAGACAAAACAAACAAATCCATGAGAGAAATAAAACTGTTAGAATAAAATTGAACCAAAAAACATTGTTGCTTTTCGAATAGCCACTTTTATATATAGAAGATATATATTTTTATATTATATAAAAATATTTTTTATATGATTTTGTTATATCATATATAATTATTTTTATATTATATTATATATATTTTATGCTAAATTGCTAATTAATATAACATGAAATTTTAAAATCTTATTTTTCATACATAATAATATAATAACGTAAAATTAATATAACATTTGATATATCATATAAATTTTAATTTTATAACATAAAATTAATATAATATAAAGTTTTAATCTTAAATATGAACATTAATATTAAGTTATTAATATAAACCTACTTTTGATATGTATATATATTATATCAACGATAAATACATTTTATGTTATAATAAATTATAATATATATTTTTTTAATAAATACATTTATACATATTTGATCATATACACTCATATAAAAAGTGTATAGTGTAACTTATATAGAGTATAGTAGTATAGTTAAACTCAATACTATACTAGTATGCGTTAATTATTATAAAATAATATATGTATACTACAATATAAATTGACTAATAGTTTTAGTATATGTAACCATCGTATTATCACTAACATATATGATAATATGATTCTTATAAATAATATACATATAATATAATAGTTTTACTACAATTCTTATTTTTTGTTGCATATAATTTTTATATCTAGATATTTTTTAAAAAAAAAAAATTATCAGTTTGTTGTTCCAAGCTCGATTTCCTAGGTGCCTGACCTTGCTAGTACATCGGAAAAATCAGTGAAATTGAATTAAACTGAAACCGATAAAATCGAAAGTATCGGTTTCAGGGATGAATTGGCCCGATATCGGTTCTTCAATTTTCAAAACCGATGTATACCGGTTCGGTTATAAAATACGTCCAAAACCAGACCAAACCGAACCAGTTATACCCCTACTCAGCAGTACTTGTAGATTAGGTGTGTAACAAGTTGGTATCCAAAGCCAGCCTTCCTCGGCAGTAGCTTTCACTACAATGGCAAAGGGTACACGTATTAATTAACTACAAGATGGATTAAATGGTTTCAAAAGAGCAACATAATCTCAACTGATAATGTTGGAGGCAGAGATGTTGTCACTTAATAGACAATCGAATTTTGTGATTCAACAACTGGCAGGCTTGACTCTTGAGCTGCAAAAAAGAATTCAAATCAGCACCAAGCAGAATCCTCATATGGGAGCCATCACAAAACGGATGGAACATAATATGAACCCGTAGAAATGGAATCCCTTGAACCCACAATTAATTTGAAAACTCACCCAAGAAAGTCAAAATCAAGTCAATGGATGGAGAATTTAAACCCGATGAGAACTCGTTTCAAGAACTCAGATTATATTAAAATCTAGACCCGTTGAAGAACCCATCTTAAGAATCCAAATTACAAGGAGGAACGCCACAAATGTTATAATTTACCTTTGATAAGTTCAAAAATTCAATCAAAACCAAGAGGAGATAAACTCAACTCACAATGAATAAATTCATCAAATTTCATAAATTTCTTAAAATGAGGCTACAAAGAATATTTAAACCCAAACCTAATTAACAACCTAGCAAAAATAAAAGCCTTTCTTCCAAAAATACCCCTGGATAAATAGTGTCACGGCTACATACCGCTTCTACAGTAACTAGCTACAGTACCTCTTTAAACCATAGTTCCTAAAAAGTAACTTTATAAATAAGCACTTGGCCAAAATACAAGGCCTTCCAAAAAACACATAGTTCATAAGAAATAAGACATATGTGGGCCAAGCATCCTCAAGCCCAATTATTCTAGACTAATTCATATAACTAATAAAATAAACTCATTTAATGAAATAAACTAGTCTAAGGCCTTCAATCTAGTCTAAGGCCTTCAATCACATAATCATAATAATAGGCCCTATATGTTGCACTCTTCCATAGCTTGTATCACGTGGATGATCACTGGATCTCCTTCTCTCAAACCCATCTTGAATATTCGACTCTTGCTAGACTCGTCCCAAGTCGATTGCACCAATCATTGCATTGCTTCTTTGATTTTCTTAGCTCTTGATCTTGTAATTGACCCATCTGGAACTTGCAAAAGATCTTTAAGACTAGGCCCACCTTGGTTCCCATAATTCCCCCTCTCCTCAAAAGGATTCGATCTCGAAACTTTATCTAAATCAAAGGAAAAAAAGTTAGTAACATTGAAAATAGCATAAACATGATACTTACCCGGAAGATCCACTTGATATGCATTATCATTAATTTGTTTAAGAATTTAGAAAAGTCTATCAAAGCTACTACTCTTGTCATCGACTGGTAAAGGCATTAAATCAAAAGGAGTAAATGGATTAAGTCTAAAAACAATTTCAAAATGTGAATATGAAGTAGTAGTATGCATGGTCCTATTATATGCAAACTCTATAAATGGCAAGCAATACTCCTACAAACGTTCATGCAACACGTTAATGAATAACAAATGATACTTCCACAAACGTTCGTGCAACACGTCAATAAATGGCGAATGATACTCTCACAAACATTCATGCAACACATCAAAAGTCTTCCTTACACCAAAGTTATCCAACAAACTACCATGTCTATCACACACAAGCAACTTATGCATAAAACTAGTAGGCACACAAAGTCTATTCTCTCTAAACAAGTACCGATCTAGTTTATAGAACTTACCAAAGGATGATTTCTCACATATTCCATACAAACTAGCAAACTCATCGTCATTAGCATGCAATTTCTTATCATGTTCAAATCTCAATAACTTTGCATTTAAAATAAAAATAAGGACATACCTTCTTGCTAATGCATTAACCACAAAATTTTCCACACCATGTGTGTAATTGGTTACATGAGAAATCTCAATACAGTCTTCCCACTTAGCATGCATTCTAGTCAACAACTTACTTTCTTTGTCCCTTCAAGTCTGTGAATGACTCGTGTTCTTCAAAGAAAGGTCGGATAGGAATTGTCGCACTTGGCACAAAATCAATATAATGCTCTATCTCTCTAATAGGTGGCAATCCACTAAACACTCCACTATGAATCATGACCTTATATCCCTGCAACAAAAAAACAATACTAGGCAAAGAGTCGTTAAATTCGTTAGTATAAAAGCTTGCCTTAGTATAAAAAGTGACTTTTTTTCTGTTTCTCTTCGCAATCTCTCTTTCTTTTTTCTCACGTGGCTTCACTATTTTTTCTTGACTCTCAGCCACCTCTCTATTTTCTTTTTCACTCTCTCTTTCTCTTGATGTTTTGGCCTCATTCCTTTTTTTCCTTTCACTCTCTTTTTTCGTTTCACGCTCTCTTTTTCTTTCACTCTCCTATTTTTTTGAACTCTCGGCCTCACAATATTTTTTCAACTCATTCTTTTTTTTATTGAGGTTTCATCGTCACCCTCATCTTTTTTCTCTCTCATTTTTCTCTTTCTCTCATTTTCGGCCTCACTATTTCTTTTGTTCTCATTCTCATCTTCACTTTTCAATTTCAGTTGGTCTCCATGGACCTGTGTTGGAGTTAAAGAAGCAAGTTTGATTATTTTTCCATCATTTTCAAAACAATACATGTTCCGGCTTCCCCAACAAAATATTACCAGCATGCATAAGCACTACATCACAAAGCACCATATCCGAGTATTTCCCAATTGAAAAAGAAACCAGCACTTGTTTATTTATCCTAACCTCCCTACAATCATTCAACCACTGCAACTTGTATGGTCTATGGTGTTTCAAGGTAGGTAAATTCAACTTCTCAACTAAAGTAATGATAGCCAAGTTAATACAACTCCTCAAATCAATGATCATACTATAAACTTTGTTATTGATGTGACATCTAGTATGAAAAATGTTCTCTCTTTGCTACTCTGTATCATCCATCCTAATTTGTGCATTGAGTGCACGCCTAGTAACAAGAGAATCACCATACTCTTCTTTCTCATACCCATTTTCAACACTAGACTCATGTCGCCTCCTATCTCTCCTACCCTGTAGATTTCTAATTACGGCATCTTGATGATCCATCCTATCTCTCACTTGACCCAACACCAAGTTCAACAGCTCAAACTGTTGTTGCATGGCTTGTAACACAAATGATGAGTTATCTGGCATCCCCTTTGGTGATGAGTCACTCCTATGAGACATCGTAATGTTTTGTACAAAATGAATGTTAGTGGAAAATCTCACACACTCCCTTACGTGTTTACACTAGAATAATGGCACTTCACTTGTGTTTCACTCTTAATTGGATTTTTCCCAATAAGAGTCTCACACTCTCTTGTCTTTCACCTCAACAGTTTTCCTGCTCAAGTTCTTTAAGAACTAGTTGAACTAAAATCAAGACAATACAACCTTGTATTATTCCAACCAGTAATATAAATCCAAGAAACAAGGAAGGAATAAAATGACATGAGACTCAATGAATTTATATAAAGGAAATAGTAGTTATAAAACAAGATACCAACTAAAAAGATGTATTTAGCCCCTTTGATCATAAAGCTCAATCAATAAATGTATTTCCTTCTCTTTGTTGTAACTATGTAGCAACATTTGAATATGCTACATTTTCTTATCTTCTTCTTCTTCTTCTTCTTTTCGAATTTTTTTTTTTTCCTTTCTTTTCTTTTCTTTTCTCTTCTTCTCTCTAATTAGATCACAAACAGCAATACTCAATTGTGAAAATCAAGCAATTGAATTCAAGCACACAAGTATTGACAATGAAATAAAAGAGAATAAATGGAACGACATTCCAAGCAATTGACAAACATAGAGATGCAGGAAACCCTAGAATTTTGAAACCCTAGGTGATGCAAATTTCAGCCAAACCAAAAACCCTAAGAATTTTGGTAGTCTACTTTTTTTTTTGTTTTTGTTTTTGTTTTTTTTTTTTTTTTTTTTTTGCAAACCTAGATCAATGGAGCCCTAGAATCAAAATTAAAGATGCAAGAATTAAAAGAAAAATAGAATCAGACCTGATTAGAAACCTTGCTCTGAATACTAAATGATATGAACCCGCGGGAATGGAATCCCTTGAACCCACAATCAATTTGAAAACTTACCCAATAAAGTCAAAATCAAGTCAATGGATGGGGAATCTAGACCCAATGAGAACTCGTTTCAAGAACTTAGATTATATTAAAATCTAGACCCGTTGAAGAACCCATCTCAAGAACCCAGATTACAAGGAGGAACGACACAAGGGTTGTGATTTACCTTTGATAAGTTCAAAAGTTTAATCAAGAACAAGTGGAGATAAACTCAACTCACAATGAATAAATTCATCAAATTTCATAAACTTCTTAAAATGAGACTACAAAGAGTATTTAAACCCAAACCTAATTAAAAACCTAGCCAAAATAAAGTCATTTCTTCTAAAAATACCCTTGGATGAATAGTACCGCGTCTACAGTAACTCGCTACAGTACCAGTTCCTAAAAAGTAACTTTCTAAATAAGCCATTGGCCAAAATACAAGGTCTTCCCAAAAAATCCTAGTTCATAAGAAATAAGACATATGTGGGCCAAGCATCCTCAAACCCAATTATTCTAGACTAATTCCTATAACTAATAAGATAAGCCCCATTAATGAAATAAACAAGTCCAAGACCTTTAATCACATAATTATAATAATAGGCCATAATTTATGTTGCACTCTTCCATAGCTTGTATCACGTGGATGATCACTGGATCTCCTTCTCTCAAGCCCATCTTGAATACTCGACTCTTGCTAGACTCGTCTCAAGTCGATTGCACCAATCATTGCATTGCTTCTTTGATTTTCTTAACTCTTGATCTTGTAATTGGCCCATCTGAGACTTGCAAAAGATCTTTAAGACTAGGTCCACCTTGGTTCCCATCAAAACGGGTGAAGTCAGTAATGATGTGGTACCTAGGTCAATAAGATTGGATTTTCCTTTATTTCAAGGGGAAGACCCCTTGGGTTGGCTCTACATGGCTGACCAATTCTTTCTGTTTTACAATACAATGCCTTAACATAAGTTGAGATTAACTTCCATCCACATGGAAGGGAAGGACATGGTGTGGTTCTAAGATCTTGAGGAATCTGGAATCATCACAAACTATGACACTTTTGTTAAGGCCTTCCTCACCAGGTTTGGCCCTAACTAGTATGATGATCCTATGGAGAACCCCAACCTGTAAAAAATGTCTGATCCTTATAGACTCAATTGTTTTTTGAGTGCACTGAGGAATGAAATCCAACTCCATGTTTAACCCTCTTGATCTTTTAACAACCTTCAAATTGGTTAAGATCCAAGAAGAACATGTGAAATTCAGTCCAAAAAAAAAAAAAAGACTCAGGGGAACTAACCCTAATTACATGGATGTTGGAAATACAAAAGGATTTCACAATCCAACACCTAACCCCAATAGAACCTATAGTAAAGCTATAGTACATGTGCATAAAATTAATTACACTCAAATGAAAGAAAGAAGAGAAAAGGGTCGTGTTATTACTATGATTCCAAGTGGAATCTAGACCACAAAAGCAAGACTTCTAAGTTGTTTTTTATTGAAGTGGAAGACAAAGGGGATGAAGAATGGGAAATGCCTACTTAGTTTTCTCAAGCTGAAGTAGGCAAGGAAATGGTGGAATTACCTGAGGTGACCAACAAACAAGAGATTTCCCTTCATGCCTTAGTGGGGTCATCAAACCCTCAGACTATGAGCGTTAAGGATAAAGTGGCAAGGCAGTGGGTGGTGCTGCCGAAAGAATTAGGCAGCACCCACAACTTCATAGACCCAAGTGTGGCCAAGAGGTCTAAGTTTTCAATTTATTTGGAAGAAAGGGTGAAGGTAAGGGTAAGTAATGGAGACCAATTGGTTAGTGAAGGGAAATGTGTGAGTGTCAAGGTGGTTATTCAGGGAACTCTATTCATTATGGACTTATTTGTGTTAGAGTTGGCTGGGTGTGATATGGTTTTGGGAATACAGTGGCTGTAAATGCTGGGCACGTTCACATGGAATTTCAGACAACTTACCATGCAAGTTTCTTTTGAGAATTAGCTTGTTACCTTGCAAGGAATGACATCTTCTCAGCTGCTAGAAGAATTTCCCTACAACAAGTGTAACATATTAGAAAGGAATGGAGTCATAATATAGTTAATAGAGGAGGAAGAACTCACTAGAGAACATAATCAGTTCAAGTCAATGAAGAAGATATTGCAATAGTATGCTGAGGTATTCAATGAAACACATGGTCTGCCCCCTTTTAGAACATATGACCACTCTATCAACTTGCTGCCAAGGGCTAAGCTAGTTTCTGTGAGGCCCTATAGGTATCATTCTTTCCAAAATGATGAAATCAAGAGGATTGAACTAGAACTTTTAAATTATGGGGTGACTCAGCCTAGTTAAAGCCCATATTCCTCCCTGGTATTGCTGGTCAGAAAAACAAATAGAATTTGGAGGATGTGTGGACTACAGGACCCTTAACCAAGTAAGTCATCGTTGATGATAAGTTTTCCATTCCAGTAGTAGAGGAATTGTTGAATGAATTGAGGAAAAGCATCTAGAGCACTTGAGGTTAACCCTAAGCCTGCGGAAGAAACATCAGTTGTTTGCTAAATTATCTAAGTGCATGTTTGGGTGCCAAGAGATTGGGTACCACCTAGGCCATTTAATTTCTGGTCAGTGGGCGAGAACTGATCCTGAACAGTTGAAAGCAATGGTGGAATGACCATGACCAAGGAGCATAAAGGCCCAAAGGGGATTCCTAGAATTGACTGGGTATTATAGGAGATTTATTAAGTATTATGGGGTTACAACAACTACACATACTACCATGAGCTAGTTCCTAGTGTTAGTTCTGCCTAATTTTTTCTCAATCATTTGTAATTGAGTGTGCTGCCATGGGACAGGGGGTAAGAGCTGTCATGATGCAGTAGGATAGACCCATTTATTTTTTTAGTCAAGCATGGAAGGGTAGGGCTCTCCTATTATCAACTTATGAAAATGAGTTGTATGTCCTGGTGGCAATAGTTTATAAGTGGAGGCCCTATCTATTGGAGAGGTCTTTTATGGTTAGAACTAACCACAATAGTCTCAAGTACCTACTTGACCAGAAAATTGGGACCCTAAGGCAGCAGATGCCTTGTCTGGAAGGGAAGAAGAAGATGTGACTTTGGCACTAATTTCTATACCATCTTTGGAATGGATGGAAGAAATCAAGCAAGGGTATGCTCTGGATTCTAGCTTAGAAGAACTAAAGGCAAAATGTGATCAAGGGCTATTATCCCCATATTATAATGTAAGGGAAGGTATCTATTCTACAAAGTCAAGCTTTACATAGCCAACTGTCCTAAGTCCAAAACTAAACTATTGTAATTCCTACATGGCAGCACTTGGGGGTTCACTGAGGGTTTGAAAAAACTATCCATAAGGTGAGAAAGAGTTCTATTGGCCCTGGCTAAAAATAGATGTGAAGACCCTTATCAGAAAGTGTGAAGTTTGTCAAATATAGAAAAAAAAGTCCTTCCCCAAGGGACTTCTACAGCCCCTCCAAATTCCCTCTCAGTCGTGAACTCATATCACAATGAACTTCATAGAGGGGTTACCTAACCAAAGTTTTGAATTCCGTTCTGGTGAATATTCCGGTTAAGGTACTAGAATGAAATACTTCAGTACCGGTATGTTTCGGTATATCGTTCCGAGATAGTCATTATATCGATAAATTAAATGTTTATATATATAAACTATATACCAAGTCTTGAAAATATCAAATACTTGAAAACATAATAAAAAGTAATTTGAAAAAGTGAAGTCACGGTATTGTCAGTAGGTATTTTTCATTTGTAGGAAGGAGTACAGGTTGCTCCAGAAACCTAACCTAAGAGAGAGAATAAGAGAAAGTAATAGATATTTTTCATTTGTAGGTACACGTTGCTCCATAAACCTAAGAGAGAGAATAAGATAATTATTTTTTTGAAAGAAAGCTGAGAGAGAGGAAGAAAGAGAAGTGGGGTGACCAAGTTTCTAAGTTTTTTTTTTTTTTAATTTTAGAAGCCCCGTGAGTTCTTTTCTCTTTGATTACTTCTTCCTTCCCAATAGGGTTTCACTTTTTAATTGTTATGCCTTTCGTTTGTAATTTTCGCTTGTTTACATGGGGTTAGTTTATGAAACTATACTTCAACGAGTTTGAGCCCTGTGCATCTTCCTGTTTCAAAATATAAAAACCCCAATCTTCATCGAAGTTTTTTGTTTTTAAGGTTTGGAACTTTGTGGATGCCTTCTGTTTTATTAATAGTGATTTGTATGCTCAACGCTTCCTCTCCCTGCTCTCTCTCTCTCTCTCTCTCTCTCTCTCTCTCTCTCTCTCTCTCTCTCTCTCTCTCTCTCTCTCTCTCTCTCGTACAAACTTTTCAACTCAATGTTCAAAGCATGTTTCGGACCGGAACAATACTTTCGGCCAGAATACCAAAATGGACTAGAATAGACCGAAATGGCTAGAATATTAGCTGATATGGAACATCCACCTAAGTCGTGCTGGTTATTATTCCAGTGCGACAAATTTCTGCCATTCGGACCGGAATAGAACGAAAATGAAAACACTATACCTAACTCCAGTGGTTTTAGTACAGTATGAGTGGTGATGGATTGCTTGACTAAGTACAACCACTTTATCCCCTTGGGCCACCCTTACTTAGCCAAGTCAGTGGCTCATTTGTTCCTAAATCACGTGTTCAAACTACATGGGCTACCCCAGTCCATAGTCTTAGACACGGATAGCACTTTCACCAGTCAGTTTTGGAAGGAGCTGTTTAAGGTCTATGGGGTTCAGCTAGCATTTAGCACAACCTACCACTCTCGGACCGATGGGTGATCAGATGCCTGAACAAGTGTTGGGAGACTTACTTAAAATGCTTTGTGGGTGACAGACCTAGGGACTGGGTGAATTGGGTGCCACTGGCCGAGTATTGGTACAACACCACAGCATGCACCTACAAAGACTATGCCTTTTAAGGCTCTATACTTGTATCTACCCCCCAAGCTACTGTCCTATGCCTTGGTACAACCAGAGTCGAAGGAATTGAAAAAACTCTACATTACAGAGATCTAATGTTTCAACTCCTCCGCCATAACCTACATAGGGCTCAGGAGAGAATGATGAAATATGCAAACTTGTGAAGAAGGGAACATAAATTCAAGGTAGGAGATCAAGTATACTTTAGGCTCTAGCCTTCCAGGCAAATCACGGTGGCCCAACGCAGGAACTTGAAACTGGCACTGTCGTTCTTTGGGGCCTTCCAAGTAGAGGAGCGTGATAAGGTGGCATACAAATTGAAGCTACCAACAGAGGTGCAAATCTGCCCTTTCTTCCACATCTCACACCTCAAAAAATGCCTAGGAGAGCACATCACCATAGCGACCGTAATTCTTCCAATCGGACCCCAAGGGGTCTTACAACCAGAGCCCAAAGAGATATTGTATAGAAGAGTTTGTCCCCTAAACAAACGGCCCATGATGAAGCTATTAGTACACTGGCAAGGGCAAAACTGAGAGGACTCCACTTGGGAAAATTATTATATGTTGAAAGCTTCATTCTCGCTCCTTGTGGGTAAGATGCTCTAAAAGAGGGGGGCATTATGACGGTTCGAGGCTACTCACCGACAGACGCAGCCAGGGGGTCAAGATGGCTTGGTGTTTAGGGTTTCGAATGTGAATAATGAAGGAATTAGGATCAGGAAGGAAGCAAGTATCATCAAGGGCTTACGGGGCGTTGGTGTTGGGTTTAGCCTTGTGGCCATTTACTTTGTTAAAAGCCTTTAGTTAAGTCCAATTCAGTCTTCAAGTCAAGTATGTAGTAATATTATTTATAGTTCCCTAAAAGGCCTCGAGCCTATCAGTAATTAGGCTTGTGAAGTCCAGTTACAAACATTTGTCTTTTAATTAGGTATCACGTGTGGTAACACTGTAGATGCTCAAGCGAAGTTTGTTACGAGAAGTGTATATATCATGTACGAGAGAATTCTCCCATTATGCAAAATCAATACTACTTTATAGTTCGCTTCTCTCTCTCTCTCTTTCTTTTCTGCAATTCTTGGAGGCCACTCACCGTCGAAGTGAGTGCAGATCCGGTGTGTAACACACCTATTCAACTACACTGCCCGCCAAGTGCGGATTATCACAATTACAGACAATTTACAGCTGCGAAGAACAGCAAACTACAGTTGATCATTATTATTCTCTAGTGATAGGAACCAAGGTGGGCCTACTCTTAAAGATCCTTTGCAAGTTCCAGATGGGCCAATTACAAGATCAAGGGCCAAGAAGATCAAGGAAGCAATGCAAGGATTGGTGCAATCCACCTGGGATGAAGCCAGCAAGAGCCCAACACTGAAGATGGGTCTGAAAGAAGAAGAACCAGCTTTGATCCACTTTATTCAAGCTGTGGAAGACATGACTTAAAGATACGGCCTATTGTTATTGGAGGCTTCCAATTTGGTTAAATGATTTATTTTATTAGTTTAGAATAAGTGGGCTTGAAGATGCTTGGCTCACATGTCTTATTTCTTTTGAACTATGTTTTTGGGAAGGCCTTGTATTTTGGCCAAGGGCTTATTTGGAAAATTACATTTTAGGAACTAGGGTTTCATCAATTTACTGTTGGGGTTACTGTAGCCGCGCGTACTGTAGCCGGTACTGTTCATCAAGGGTAATTTTGGGTAAAATGGGCATTATTTTGGCTAGGGTTTTGATTAGGTTTGGCTTTAAAAACTCTTTGTAGCCTCATTTGAGAGTTAGACAATATTGAATTTTATTTGTGAGTTGAGTTTTCTCCTCTTGTTCTTGATTGAACTCTTGAACTTATCAAAGGTAAATCACAACCTTTGTGGCGTTCCTCCCTTGTAATCTTGGTTCTTGAGACGGGTTCTTCAACGGGTCTAGATTTTAATATAATCTAGGTTCTTGAAACGGGTTCTCATCGGGTCTAGATTCTCCATCCTTGACTTGATTTTTGGCTTTCTTGGGGAGTTTTCAAATTGATTGTGGGTTCAAGGGAATTCATTCCCACGGGTTCATATCATTTGGTATTCAGAGCAAGGTTTCCAATCAGGTCTTATTCTATCTTTTATTTCTTGCATATTTAATTCTAGGGCGTCATTCTTCTAGGATTGATTACAAAAAAAAAAAAATAGTGGTGGTTAGCAGATTTCTTCACTATTATTAGGGTTGCTGAAATTCATTGTTCTAGGGTTTGTGTTGGCTGAAATCTCTTGTTCTAGGGGCTGCCGTATATCACTTGCCCAAGGGTTTTTGAGTTATTGTTAGGGTTTTTCTCAACTGCTTATTCTTGATTGTGATCAAATCAGTTGGTGAAAGGAAAAGAAAAGAAAAGAAAAGAAAAGAAAGAAAAGGAAAAAAAAAAAATCGTGAAAAAAAAAAAAAATTCGAGATTTTTTTTCTTGAGCCTTATCATCAAAGGGGGTGATTCTAGTTGGTATCTTGTCTTATTGTTACTGTTTCATTCGTATAATTTCCTTGATTCACGTGCCATTTTTTTTTTCCATTCCTTCCGTGTTTCTCTTGTTCTTGTTTCTTGGATCTAATTACTAGTTGGGATAAAATAAGGTTGCTTTGTCTTGATTGAGTCAATTAGTTCTTAAAGAACTTGAGTGGGAAAACTCTTGAGGTAAAAGGCAAAGAGAGTGTGAGACTATTATCGGAAAAAGCCAATTAGGAGTGAAACACGAGTGGAGTGTCGTTATTCGAGTGTAAACACGTGAGGGAGTGTGTGAGGTTTATTTTTTTTTTTGCCACTAACATTCTCTTGTGCAGCGCCTGATAATGTCTCATCGGAGTAGCGCATCACCAAGGGGGAGAGCAGATAACTCATCCTTTGTGCTGCAAGCCATGCAACAACAGTTTGAGCGGTTGAACTTGGTGTTGGGTGAAGTGAGGGATAGGATGGATCATCAAGAAGCAGCGATTAGAAATCTACAAGGTAGGAGGGATAGGAGGCGACGTGAGCATAGAGTTGAAAATCAGTATGAGAATGAAGGAGATGGTGAGGAAGAGGAAGATTTAGCATCTGACGTTGGGTCGGGTAGAAATAGAGGAGTTAGGCATGAAAGAGGACTTGAGGGGAATCTAAGGGGTCGGGATGGTGTAGATAGAGACCTTGGTAGCATCAAAATGAAAATACCATCTTTCCAAGGTAGAACTGACCCTGAGGTTTATCTAGAGTGGGAGAAAAAAATAGAGTTGGTGTTTGATTGCCATAATTACTCTGAGGAGAAGAAAGTGAAGTTGGCGGTAATTGAGTTCACTGATTATGCTATTATTTGGTGGGATCAATTAGTGATCAATAGGAGAAGGAATTATGAGAGGCCTATAGAGACATGGGGAGAGTTGAAAGCTCTCATGAGGCGGAGATTTGTTCCTAGCCATTACTATAGAGACCTTTTCCAGAAATTACAAAATCTTACACAGGGGTCTAGGAGTGTGGAGGATTACCATAAGGAGATGGAGGTGGCGATGATTCGGGCTAATGTAGAGGAGGACCGAGAGGCCACCATGGCTAGATTTTTGAGTGGGTTGAATAGGGACATAGCCAATGTAATTGAATTGCAGCATTATGTGGAGATAGAGGACATGGTGCACATGGCTATGAATGTGGAGAGGCAATTAAAGAGAAAATGGACAGCAAGGTACACTACGGTTTCTAGCACTACTTGGAAATCAAAATGGGATAGGAATGATCCAGCTGAAGCAAAGAGAAGGACCGAACCACCTAAGGGAAAAGATGAGGGAACTAGCAACAAACCCAAGGTAGAATCCCAACCTTCACGGAATAGAGATATCAAATGTTTTAAGTGTTTGGGTTCAGGGCACATTGCTTCTCAATGTCCAAATAGGAGGGTGATGATTATGCGTGACAATGGGGAGGTGATGACTGAGAGTGAGGATGATAGTGATGAGGTGCCCGAGTTGGATGATGCTAGTGATGATGATGGAGTGGTATACCCTGTGACAGGTGAGTCTCTTGTTGCCAGGCGTGCTCTTAATGCACACATTAAGGTGGATGATGCAGAGCAACAGCGAGAGAACATTTTTCATACTAGATGCCATGTCAACAATAAGGTATGTAGTATGATCATTGATGGAGGGAGTTGTACTAATGTGGCTAGCACTACTTTGGTTGAGAAATTGAATTTACCAACCTTAAAACACTCTAGACCATACAAATTGCAGTGGTTGAATGATTGTGGAGAGGTTAGGGTGGATAAACAAGTGTTGGTTACTTTTTCTATTGGGAAGTATCAAGATGAGGTGCTTTGTGATGTTGTGCCTATGCATGCGGGCCATATTTTGTTGGGGAGGCCGTGGCAGTATGATAGGAGAGTGACACATGATGGGTTCAAGAACATGTACAGCTTTGAAAAGGAGGGCAAAACAATTAAACTTGCTCCTTTAACTCCAAGCCAGGTCTATGAGGACCAACTGAAATTGAAAAGTGAGGTTGCTCAAAAAAGAAAGAGTGAAAATGAGAGTGATCAGAAGAGAAAGAGTGAAAATGAGAGTGATCAAAAAAGGAAGAGTGAAAAAGAGATTGAGCAAAAAAGAAAGAGTAAGAGTGAATATGAGCATGAAAGAAAGAGTGAAAAAGAAAGTAGAGAGGTGGCTGAGAGTAAAGAAAAAAGAGTGGAGCCACGAGAGAAAAAAGAAAGAGAGTCTTCTGAGAGAAAAGGAAAGGCAAAAGTGAGTTTCTATGCAAGAGAGAGTGAGGTTAAGAGGGCTTTCTTCGCAGATCGCCCTATGATTTTTCTTGTCTATAAAGAGTCTTATCTTACTCTTGATGAAACTAATCAGTCTCTTCCTAGTTTGGCTGTTTCTTTGTTGCAGGAGTTTGAGGATGTATTCCCGGAGGAGATGCCAAATGAGTTGCCACCCATTCGAGGCATTGAGCACCAGATTGATTTTGTGCCCGGGGCTGCTATTCCAAACCGACCAGCCTATAGGAGTAATCCAGAGGAGACAAAGGAGCTTCAGAGGCAAGTTGAGGATTTGATGAGCAAGGGGTACGTGAGGGAGAGCATGAGCCCTTGTGCAGTACCAGTGCTACTAGTGCCAAAGAAGGATGGGACGTGGAGGATGTGCATTGATTGCAGGGCGGTCAACAATATCACGGTAAAGTATCGCCATCCCATTCCTAGATTGGATGATATGCTTGATGAATTGCATGGCTCATGTATTTTCAGTAAAATTGATCTTAAAAGTGGGTACCATCAAATTAGAATGAAAGAGGGTGATGAATGGAAAACTGCTTTTAAGACTAAGTATGGGCTTTATGAATGGTTGGTTATGCCATTTGGACTTACAAATGCGCCCAGTACTTTCATGAGATTAATGAACCATGTCCTACGTGCATTCATAGGCAAGTTTGTGGTTGTGTACTTTGATGATATCTTAGTGTACAGCAAGAACTTAAATGAACATATTGAGCATTTGAGATATGTGTTTGATGTGTTGAGATGTGAAAAGTTGTATGCTAATTTCAAGAAATGTGCCTTTTGCATGGAAAAAGTTGTTTTTCTTGGTTACGTTGTTAGTACAAAGGGTATTGAGGTGGATGAAGAGAAAGTGAAGGCCATCAAGGAGTGGCCAACGCCAAAAAGCATCACTGAGGTAAGAAGCTTTCATGGGTTAGCTAGCTTTTATCGGCGTTTTGTTAAAGACTTCAGCACCATTGCTGCACCACTCACTGAGGTAATTAAAAAGAATGTTGGGTTTCATTGGGGGGCTAATCAAGAGAATGCTTTTGCCACTATTAAAGAAAGGTTGTGCTCTGCACCTGTGTTAGCATTACCTGATTTTAACAAAACTTTTGAGATTGAATGTGATGCCTCAGGAATAGGGATTGGAGCCGTTTTGATGCAGGATAGGCGGCCCATAGCCTTCTTCAGTGAAAAGTTAAGTGGGGCATCCCTGAAGTACCCTACTTATGATAAAGAGCTTTATGCTCTTGTTCGTGCATTAGAGACTTGGCAGCACTACCTATGGCCAAGAGAATTTGTGATCCATACCGATCATGAATCATTGAAGCATCTCAAGGGTCAAGGTAAGTTGAATAAAAGGCATGCTAGATGGATGGAATACATTGAGACCTTTCCCTATGTCATCCGTTACAAGTAAGGTAAGGAGAACATTGTTGCTGATGCTCTATCCCGGAGGTATGTACTTCTTACTTCTATGAGTGCCAAAATGCTTGGGTTTGAATACGTGAAAGACATGTATGCCGATGATGCTGATTTTTCAAATGTGTATGTGGCATGTGATAAGGCGGCATTTGGTAAGTTTTACAAGCATGATGGTTATTTGTTTAAAGAAAGCAAACTTTGTCTGCCAAATTGTTCTATGCGTGAGTTATTGGTGCGTGAGGCACATGGTGGGGGATTAATGGGACACTTTGGTGTCAAGAAAACTTTAGACATTTTGCATGAACATTTCTTTTGGCCTAAGATGAAGAGAGATGTTAACCGTATTTGTGGAAGGTGCATTACATATAGAAAGGCGAAATCTAAGGTTTTGCCACATGGGTTGTATACACCCTTACCCGTTCCTAGTGAGCCATGGGTAGACATATCTATGGACTTTGTTTTGGGGCTGCCTAGGACCAAAAGGGGTAGAGATTCTATTTTTGTTGTTGTGGATAGATTCAGTAAGATGGCACATTTCATTCCATGCCATAAAACAGATGATGCAACAAATATAGCTGACTTGTTTTTCAAGGAGATAGTGCGACTCCATGGTGTACCTAGGAGTATTGTTTCTGATAGGGATGTTAAATTTCTTAGCTACTTTTGGAAGGTGTTGTGTGGGAAATTGGGTACTAAGCTCTTATTTTCCACTACTTGTCATCCACAGACTGATGGTCAGACTGAAGTAGTTAATAGGACTTTAACTCAGCTTTTACGCACTGTTGTTCATAAGAATTTAAAAACTTGGGAGGATTGTTTGCCATTTATAGAGTTTGCATATAATAGGACAATGCATACTACTACTTCATACTCTCCTTTTGAAATTGTTTATGGATTTAATCCACTTACTCCTTTGGATTTGATGCCTTTACCTGTTGATGACAGGAGTAGTTTGGATGGACAAAAGAAGGCGGAGTTGGTGAAGTCACTTCATGAGAGGGTACGGCTTCAAATTGCCCAAAAGAATGAAAGGGTTGCTTCCCAAGCCAATAAAGGACGAAGGCGTGTCATCTTTGAACCAGGAGATTGGGTTTGGGTTCACATGCGCAAAGAAAGATTCCCAGCCCATAGAAGGACTAAGTTGCATCCTCGAGGAGATGGACCTTACCAAATTCTTGAGAAAATTAATGACAATGCATATAAAGTGGATCTTCCAGGTGAGTATAAAGTTTCTGCAACTTTCAATGTTTCTGATCTTTCTCCTTTTGATGTAGGTGAAGATTCGAGGTCGAATCCTTTTGAGGAGAGGGGGAATGATAGGAACCAAGGTGGGCCTACTCTTAAATATCCTTTGCAAGTTCCAGATGGGCCAATTACAAGATCAAGGGCCAAGAAGATCAAGGAAGCAATGCAAGGATTGGTGCAATCTACCTGTGATGAAGCCAGCAAGAGCCCAACACTGAAGATGGGTCTGAAAGAAGAAGAACCAGCTTTGATCCACTTTATTCAAGCTGTGGAAGACATGACTTAAAGATACGGCCTATTGTTATTGGAGACTTCCAATTTGGTTAAATGATTTATTTTATTAGTTTAGAATAAGTGGGCTTGAAGATGCTTGGCTCACATGTCTTATTTCTTTTGAACTATGTTTTTGGGAAGGCCTTGTATTTTGGCCAAGGGCTTATTTAGAAAATTACATTTTAGGAACTAGGGTTTTATCAATTTACTGTTGAGGTTACTGTAGCCGCGCGTACTGTAGCCGGTACTGTTCATCAAGGGTAATTTTGGGTAAAATGGACATTATTTTGACTAGGATTTTGATTAAGTTTGGCTTTAAAAACTCTTTGTAGCCTCATTTGAGAGTTAGACAATATTGAATTTTATTTGTGAGTTGAGTTTTCTCCTCTTGTTCTTGATTGAACTCTTGAACTTATCAAAGGTAAATCACAACATTTGTGGCGTTCCTCCCTTGTAATCTGGGTTCTTGAGACGGATTCTTCAACGGGTCTAGATTTTAATATAATCTAGGTTCTTGAAATGGGTTCTCATCGGGTCTAGATTCTCCATCCTTGACTTGATTTTTGGCTTTCTTGGAGAGTTTTCAAATTGATTGTGGATTCAAGGGAATTCATTCCCACGGGTTCATATCATCTAAGGTGGCCCCAAAGCCAAAAGTTAAAAGATGTTCCGTTGGAGGGTTACAAAGTAATAAAGTACTTTAAATGATCCGAACAATCAAACTACTATTTATTTATTTATTTATTTTTTTTTTTTTTTGGAGGGGTGGGGGAATGGGTGGGTTTGGATTTCCGGCTGACAGCTATAAAAGGCCACATCGAAATACAGAAGGAACGCACTATACATGCACGCACGCGAAAACAGAGAGCACATCGAAGAAGTTGATATCAGCAAGAAAAGAAGCAGAGCAGCATCTCCTGATTGATCATCTACAAACTTCCTCAGTAATTTCAAGCCCAATTACATGGAGAAATTTCCATATACAACCTATTAGGGGAGGATCTAGATTATACTTTTGAAGAAATTAAAACCAATATTATCTACCCACTAGATATTTGACTAAACAACAGGAAGCAAGAATTTCCATTCCTAACCCTTCCCTACTATAAATATACACAAACTAAGCTTGGTGTGTTGGTCATTCAAAGACTAAAATTTTCAGGACTGGAGCCCTCCATAGCAAATTCTCCTTTCAACCATTGTTACTCCCTGTCAAAAAATCAAGCAATCAGTTTTATGAATGCTGGTTCACATACCAGAGACCAGAGAAGAGAAGTTTTGATGATTGCCACGACACTAAAATGGAAATGTCCAAAATGAATTCTCAGGTAACATCTTACCCCTAGATGCACTCTTATTATGACTCTTGTGACCCTTGTCGTGCGAAACAGAAGGAATCTTTGAGATGATCAATGAGCTTTGCAGTCCTTCTAGCAGCTGTAGCCAGTACAATCAATAAGCGCAAAAGGCACAAAGTTTAAGAACATAAATGTGTTACCCAGTACAAGAAGAATATGAGGGGGGGAGTCACACGAGGGAGGGAAAGGGGATGGATGCCTTTAGTTCACATACAAACGAATTCTTTAAAAATGGTTTCACAAAGACCTGCAAGCATTCGAGCATACGCCTGCTTGCCCCTAATGGACCACAAACCCATTAGAATTTCACTCTCAAGCTCGTTTTAAGGGAGAGGAGATGCCATTTGAGTTAGGGTTCCAGGAAGAAAATATATTTAGAACAAGACAAATGTTTCTAAACACTTACTCTCGAAGTTGGTTGAATTCTGCGAACTGATCTACGAGGTTCAGCAGTTTCAGAGGTTGGTCTTGCAGGATTGCCATTAAAAACTTTGTCCTCTTCAATTCTAGACAACTTTCCACCAGCAGGGCCAAGTTTTCCTCTATTCGCTCTTTCTGATTTCTTGTTTGAAGTGGAAACTTTCCTGGAAGATCCGTCAGATGAGGGAGCCAGGGAAGTAAATAAAAGCGGGCCCTCTGTGACTCCTTCAGGGCTAGAAAGTGATCCAATTTCCATCTTGTTGTTCTTTCCTGCTAAATTCTCAGCATGACTTGCAGAATCCTTCCCTTTCGCTGAATGATCTGTCAGAGAACCACCATCAGGAGCAGAAACTGCACTCAAAAGGTTGTCCTTAGCTGGAATAATTCTACTAGGGACACTTTGCACTTTTCCAGACTTAAGAGCTCTGGGCTTGGTTTCAGTAAGCTGTTTTCCCTTCAAATCACTTTTAGAACTATTTTTCCATCCACGGGATCCTGATCCTTGAGGCAACGAATATTTGAGTAATTTGAAAGAGTCATTTGCTTCAGTAATCTTATTGCTCTGACCTGCAACATAATGTTTGCTTACTTCCATGAATTTTCTCTTCTTTCCAGGCTTAGGAACACCAAAAATCACTCTCGATCCTTCCTTCTGCAAACCAGTTCGTTTTGTTCTGTGACCATCAGGCTTTTTCTCATTTCTGCTGTTCTTACCAACATCAAAAACCCTATTATTCGCTGATAAATCCAGTAGTCTTAATTCTTCAGGTTTTCCTGTTTCTACATCCTTACTTTTTAACATCTTATCCTTCCCTTTGGCCTCTGCTGCCGGACTGCCCAATTTGAGTCGTTTTTCCTGTGGCGTATCACCCTGAACACCAAATTTAGTATAGAATAAAAAAGAAGTAAAAACTCTTCAGATATGATTAGACAATCAAGAAGCAAAACAGAAAATCTAAAGGTAGCACCTCATGAGAAGCAAAGGCATTTTCTCGCAAATTGGACCACTCAATCCATTCCCCATCCTTCCAAACGAGAGATGACCGAAGATGCCAGGCTCTCACGACTGATGTTTCTCCTTGAGCTGCAAAAACACAATAGTGAATCATTTCCAGCAAATAGGGCCTAGATGCAGAAATAGGGAGCATCCCCGCACAAATACCTGGAAAATGGACAGTTAATGCGGTCTCATCTTTCTTGTTCTTTTCAGTGACAACACCTTCCCACCAGCTGGAAGATAATATCAGAGATGAATTAAACTACTGCTATATGGAGTATACAGATTTTTTGGGCTGTGGAGTGGACCCAAACACTAGGTCTAAATGAAAATAATGAGAATGAGAGTCGCAATATTTTCTTTGAAAAAGAAAACAAGGAAGCAACAGCAGATCTACAAATCCAAGCTTCATACTCGAGTCTACACAGTTGAGAAAAGGATTAGAAAATTGGATCATATTTACATAATTCATGAAAAATAATATACCTACAATTGTTTTACAACACTTTTACAACCAACCAATGTGATAGTACCACCTCATAAAAAAAATGTTCAAATTTTTCTTGATTTAAATCTTTGTTTTAAATAATTGCCCTAAAAGTTGAAAACATATTATTACTCAAAAAAAGAAAAAAGAAAATAGGAAGACAGTGACAAAACCTCTTGGCAACCAATGGTTTAGAAAAATACTTAATATCTGAGGGTCAGTATGACAGATTATAATTTGCCATTCTCAATTCTTTAAGAATAATATTTAGCTTCCCATGGGTTCCCATTTTTGCTTTCCAGTCCTTGTATATATCGCTTATATACACACACATGATCTACTCACATACCTGTCTCTTATCCATGCATCAACTCTATCTCCAGCAGACCAATTATAATCCCCCATGGCTGCTCTACGTCTCTTCCTCGTTCCTTCATATCGCAGGGCAGTACCAGGACGGGCAGCACGTATTTTTGGTGGCTTGTCTCCTTCACCTTGAAGCGCAACGCATTCTTTTAGCCGTCCTTCCCCTGGACAGTTGAGATATCGTAAACATATACTAAATGAAGAATCGATCACTTTAAATGCGTAAAGCATAATTTTTTCTTTCTCAACATTGCCTTCCTAGATGGATTACACTCCTAGCAATAATGCTTGTGACAAGCAAGGAGTCCATGGAAGCATATAAATACATGTGTAATTAGGCTGGCTTGTCCAAATGCCACCATCTTCAAAACACAATGAAAGAGATACCCGTGGCATAGGTAAACTTGCCTATGGCTGCCACCATCAATAGCAACTTACCAACATCTGTTTGAAGTTCAGTATAAGACACATAAGCTTTCCCATCATCCAAACTCAATACATTGGCTGTGAACCAAGCTGCTTTAAATCCATCTGTATCTTTCAGAACCTAAAACATAAAATCACTAAGTTAATAATGATAATAAAAAAAAGAGTGAACACCTTGTTATCGAGCAATAATAACAAAAAGAATGAACACCCTGTTATCCAACAGAACCAACATACTTTACTTGAAGGCAAAGAAAGCATGTAGATATTTAAAAGGTTACAAGGATCAAATTAGAATCAAGCCCCATGAAAAGCAATGGGGTAAAAAATGTTGGGGTTTATAAAGTAATTCTAATAAATATAGTTGAAAATTAAAAATCTCTTTTCGGCAACGGACCTCTACAAGTGAACCCTCCTTGATGCTATTCTGTTTAAAGGTTTCCACAGCATTTGCATACTCCTTCCTAACGGCGATGGAAGATCTTAATCCAATCTCAGACTCAGGAACCACATCAATAGTCTTGGCCAAATCAGAAACTTTTCGGCCCTTTTGTCCTCTTGAATCCTTTTCATTAGCGGTAACAGTACCTGAAATGCCATCTACCAATCTACTATGATCCTCCAATGATTCCCTCGGCAGCTCTGTTAGAATTGATGATATTTCCTGTGCAGTAATCTGAGTTATTTGCTTATCTGAGTGTCCCTCTTTTGAATACTTTGTAGAAGTATATGGACCTCCTATAACACTATCATTATTTAAATCTCTATTCCTGTCACTAGATTTCAAAATTAGCTCTGAAGAATCTCTGGAAACTTTCCAATAGCCACCTGGACCAGCTTCTACCAGCTCACGTAAAGATAAAGGATCACCCATAGCAACAATCTTCCCAGCTTGTGATACAGCCTCGGCTGCCAGCTCAGCAGCTTTAACAATTGCATCCATATTTTCAGCTCTTTTAGCAGCAGCTGAAGCAGCTTCAACCCTCTTTCTAACAGCCTCCTTGGCAGCAATAATAATTGAGCTCGAACTGTTTGTTCCATTTTCACCCTTCAAGATAGATGCAGGAGTAGCATTTCCTAGAGAAGTTCCATTATTTTGACCAGGATGACCATAACCGTTTGCAACAAATGCTTCTTCTGCCATTAGCATCGCTTGCAATGCAGCATTTGATGCAACATTTGCAGCTGCAGCAGCTGCCTTTGCAACAGCAGCAGCTGCTGCAATTGCAACTGAAGCAGAAGCTAATTTAGCTTCAGCGTCTGGTACCAAACCAGAATTTTTTTGCTTTTCCATCTGACTCCATATTTCTTGACTTTGACTAACTGCAGCAGCAGAGAGAGCAGCAGCATCTTCTGCCTGTAACCTAGCCTCCTTAACTTTACCAAGGGTCTCCTCTGACAAAGCAGCCCTCTGCTCTATGTCTTGGTCCCCCCTTTTGAGGATCTCAGCAGACAACATAGGAGACTCGGATATAACGAATTTCTCTGAAGTGGTTTTAGAAGCAAAGCCAGTTTGAGTTGTAACAGACACAGAGGTAGACAGGTGACTAGTAACAGGAGTTGAAACTGGTTTTGGTTGAGATTGACTTTGCAAAACAAACTGGCCAAGATCCTCACAAACTGGAACCTTTCTCCTTCTTCTAGGCTTTGAATCTTTAGAATTCTGTCCAGGTGTTACTGCTGCTACTTTTGGATCAACCAGGAGAGCACTAGTAGGAACCCCACTATGAACTATTGGACCAGCAGGGACATGTTTTACTGCCAAGGATTGTGGCATTGATAGTTCTCTTATTGGCGTTGATCTAATTGTTTCTGTGTTAGGCAACACAGAAACACGAGCACTAGCATCATGTGCAGAAGTTTGTGGAGTAGCCATCCAGGGACCATGAAAGGGGACCTGAGATATCCACGACGTGTTGTGTCCGATAAAATTTCTAACTGGACTTTGATAAGGATGCAATGGAGTCAGTGCCTGTTGATAATCCATGACTGAACCTCTTGGCATGACACTAGATTGTAGGGCATCACAAGAAGGGGTAGGAATACTCCACAGTGGTGATGAGAGGGGTATCATTGAATTTACAACTGCTGGAATACCCTTGCTGCTGGTTCGACCAAGAGGTGAGGAGATACCTTTACTTTGAAGTGAAGCTTGTTTAATTGCTTGTTCAGAAGCCCTCACACCTGCAGATGTGAATGCAGAAACCCAGTTACAAACTCAATAAACCACGAGAGAAATCAAGCAGCATGAAATCCAAAGAGTTACCCAGACGTGACTGCAAAGGGGTTTCAGGAATGATGGGTTGTGACTTCTGACCGTGCAACCTTTCCATGCAGGCACGTAAGGCAATCTCCCAAATGCCCTTCCCACCATCTAAAGCCACAGAATGTCAGAAGTTACTATATAATTGCACCAAGTGCCAAAAGGGAAGACATATAGGAGAGACAGAGAAAGCTAACCAGGTCCACCAAAAGCTGATATCATATGTGCCTCCTCAGGTGCTGTTCCTTGACTGCAGAAAATTTCAAACACATAAATCCGAAACATCTTAAATATCATTATTTAAGGCGGCAAGTTCCTCCCTCCATATTGTAATATACCCAAAATCATGCAATTATAAGAACATCCCATTAGCACCAAATCTGAAAAGAATTCAGTGGTTTGCTTTGGGTTCCTTTTTTTTCCTTTTTTGTCTTCCTTTTTCCAATCAAGAAAAGGAAGAAAGATGGAGAGGGTCATGCAAGCCACTGGCGTGAGAATGATGTCTTCAAACACAGTCAAGCAGAACAACCACCGCCATAATCTGAATTACATTAATCCTACACATCTTAATCCCAGAATTTTAAAGCAATATTACATATACAAATACAGAAGAAAACAGAACTCACATTAAAGCTCCATAAACAAAGATCTGAGCACGCAATTGCACTTGCTGCAAATCCGTGAAAGGCTGCTGAAACACTGTAGATGGTGAAGCTGAAGTATTCAAATCTGGCAGACTTGATGTCGAACCAGTAAGAAGAAAAATTGGTTTCGTATTACTGCCTTCAATATGCCCATAGTGCTGCATTTCACTGGATTGCACAAACTGGAAAATCGCAGATGGACTCAAGGACACATTGGTTGATTTGTCTCCTCTTTCTGATTGTCTTGCAGGAGTGGTTTCTTTCACATGATTTCCTCTCTTAGCAGTTTCCTTTCCAGTTGCCTTACCAGATCCTCGCCTTGTTTTACGCTCATGAGTACCTTTTGAACGACCACGTGTAACTTGTCCTTCAGATACTTGTGGACTTCCATGAGAAATATCTTGTGAAATCTTTGCATCCTTTGGGACTAAGCCAGAAGTTGAAGGAGAACCCTCTACAATCTTCAAAAATAATTCTAGATGAGGGTAGAAACATAAAAATCGTGCAATGGTACACTAAGATCCTCCAAACTTCAGAGATATATCACCCCAAGGATCTTGCCCAGATAAACAAAAGCAAACAAGCCAAGACAAAATAGATGAAGAGAAGAAATACAAATTCTCAAAGATGAAAGGCTACAACAAAGTCAACCATGAACTACACAACTTACGGGTGCCACTTTGCCAGCAGAAATAGAAGGAAAGGGTTCTGAATTCTTGCCAGTGTCGTTTCTAGACAGATCTGCCAATGAACTGATCTCAAAAGCAAAGCTCTTCTCCACTTTGGAGGTGTCATTTCCTTTTGGATTCCCAGATATAGACAAAACATTATTGGCATCCACGTTAATGACCTCAGAAACAGGGGCATTCTGATCCTTGGACCCATTGACTCCCTCTTTTATAGATGCTTTCACTTGTTCCTTTTCATTTTCTCTCAAAGAAAGCTCTGTAGTTCTTATGATATTAGGGGAACCAGTAGGTATATCAAGATTGTCAGACGCACTTACACTTTCCAGTGTACATAACTTATTTTTAGATTCAGGCAAAAGGGCAGAAGACAAGGAACCTTCATTAACTCTTGAAATATCACCTGAAAAATCCAATCAAGTAATTTGATTTTTAAAACATGAATAATGCAGGAGAACAAAAATGTTGTACTTCAATACATTCACCAAGAAAGAAAGGAGATTCCAAGGAACAGGATTCTTAAATTGCTTTCAACCGTAAACAAAAATTATCACATGATTAGATTCAAAACCAAGGCAATTCAAACTCTTACTTCAAACCTTTCTCGATCATATCTTAAAAGTCCCTTTTTATGGTCCTAGAAATAAATCCTGAACTTTGGGTGCTAGTAAGTGCCAGGAGTACATTCACTTAACTCTTTCTACCTTTTTTATTAAAAAAAATACTTCTCTTTCCTCTATTCTTTCTAAAAAAGTGTGAACAAGTCAACGCAAAGGAAACATGAGATGCTAGCATTTTCACACCATGTAGTTTTTAAAGCAACAACATAGTTCTTCGTACAAATTTGGCTTCACAAGGGGTCTACTTAGCATATCACGCCTCTCCTCCTTATATATATATAAACTATACATATATAATTAATCTAAAGGCAAATTATCGAAGTGTTTCAAACATATCCTGATCAATCTATAGTTAGTGATTGCTTCAATATATTTGCAACACTGCAAAGGCCCATTCAATGAGCATTGGATACTCTGCTCCTTCACAATCATCAAATCCTCCCCTTATTTTTCCACGTGTCAATCCTCCTAACGGCTACATTTTTCCTTTGCTACACAAGCAGAGGTAGTACAGAATAGAATATAGATATCCTCCAAGATTCAAAGACAAATCAACCTTGTTTTTATAAGTAACAAATCATACTTTATAATAATAATAAAAAAACCTTTATAATAATAATAAAAAAGAATAGGGAAAGTCGGTGCCTACAGTGGATTCCATCGTTTTCACTTCTTGAAGGCCGAAAACAATGTTGCTCTCCTCATACACTCAACCATGACTGCCACAAGGGTAGCCACAACCCACACCAGAAATCTCATGAAGCTCAGCCTTTCTCTCTTCTGCCGTGGCTTCAACTCCTCCAAAAGGTACATTTCTCTCTCTCCCCCTTTTTGCTTTTCTTTTCCCATTTGATCACACCCGTTTTTGTTTGGTTGCCAAGAAAATGTGTAAACGTTTTTTCTTCTATGATTGATTCTAGGTATTGAGTTCCTTAGGAGCAGAGGCTTGTGTTTTATTTATTTCTATATTCTTTTCCTTTGGAATAAAATGGAAAATGCATAACGGCAAGACAGTGGCGAAGATGACGGTGGCAACATTGTTTGTCATTCCAGACCGGTTTTTGTATACCAGGTGAAATACCAAAAACTGGCCGATATTGACCGAAACGCACCAAAATGACCGGTATTTGACCCGGTACGAAACACCCACCTCCACCGTGCTGGGTGCTGTTCCGGCATGGTAAATGTTGGCCGTACCGGCCAGTACGAAACGGTATTAAAAACTTTGGTTAGACTGTCTCTGGGCAGCAAATTTACTATTGAAGGTCTTTTGGTTTCGAAGCATACACAATGAAAAGAGAGTCGTTTGGGAATGTTATCAAATCGGTGTTAAAACAGTTGAATTCTCAAACCAAAAATAAGTGCTATAATATGTGGACAAAAAAAGAAGGGAAGCAGCATAAGCAAAGGAATGATACAATTCGGAAGTAGGGGCGAGAGCTAATCTGAGTTATTTGAAACAATAACGGTGAATAGGAAATACATATATAGAATAGACCTTTCTCATAGGGGTAAAGGAAGCAAGCTATTTAACCAAACATAAGTAAGAGCTTTAAGCTAGTACTCCTCACCAAACACAAGCCCTGTTAAGCAACAGGGCATAATAGAATCCTATGACCTGTAATACCCCTGATTGAGTATTGGAAGGTGGTGAATGGCATCTCACACAGTTTGGGAGAGAGAAGTTCTTGCTTTCCTTCTCTTTATAATGATTTCAAGGAGCTTGAATCATAACCTTTTTTTTTTTTATAAGTAGAGCTTGAATCATAACCTTAACTAGTCCTTTGGGAATATAGGCCCAGATGTGACCTGAACCTTCCTTGAGTCTCTAAAAATGATAGTAGAGCCAAATTTAACTAACTGTAGAATTTGTGCCGTGCTACCTATGATGGAATGGCCAAACAAGGGCTTTGGGGATTTACTGGTGGAGGTTGTAAAACTTGCTAGGAAAAGAGAAGTTGCTACCCTTTATAATATTCCAATGGGCTCTAATTGTATCGTTTTGGTGTATAAGCACAAATATGGTTTGGCCCCACAAAGGTCATTTTTTTTTAAGTAAGATTTTATTAAATCGATGAAATAGGCAATGCCCATGTACAAAGGAAGTATACAAAAGAAAACACCTAAATATATTCTAAGAAGCCCAAATATTGTTTGACCCCACAAAGGTCTTTTTTTTTTTAAGACAGACAATTTTATTAAATCGATGAAATAGGCAATGCCCATGTACAAAGGAAGTATACAAAAGAAAATACCTGAATATATTCTAAGAAGCGGAAAACGATAACAAAAAATCAAGAGCAGAAGCTATGTTAATCACTATAATAGAAAACCAAAGCAATAAAGAGTGCACAAAAAAGTTTTGAAGTTCCTCCAAGATATGCTCCTTATCATTGAAACACCACTCATTCCTTTCCATCCAAATACACCATATAAGACACAAAGGAATCATTTTCCAAGTCGCATCCACATGAGAGCAACCATATAGCCCGTTCCAACACGCAAGAAGATCAACCATACCGCACTTCCTCAAATTATCCGTCGTCAAAAGTTCCCCAAGAGAAGCAGTCCATATAAAAAAGAAAAATGCAACTTTGGAATGCACATGAGACCTCCAAATATGCTTCCAAGGAAAAGGAGGACTATGTTGAACAACCAACAGCTTGTAATACAAATGAACTGTAAACTATTTACTCCCTTGGACTTCCACAACATCCCATCCCCATCATTAACACCAAGTCTCAGAGAGTAAAAATCTGATAAAAAACTGAAACTTCATCAATTTCCCAATCCTGAACGGCTCTAGTGAAACAAACATCCCACTTAAAAGATCCATTAGAACAAACTAGCAAATCAGAAACCAGACGACAAAAAGCCAAGAACACCCTATAGAGGGCTTGATCACCACACCAAATATCAAACCAAAAACGGATCCCAAAACCCTCTCCAACAACATAACCATCATGATTAATGAAACTCTCCCAACCCTTCTAATGAACTTCCAAAGACACACCACAAGCCCCCCCCTACCTCTCTCATTAGAGCACCAACCCCCAAGTTCTACCATATTTCCGATCAATAACCTCCCTCCAAAGCGACTCCCCTTCCGATTGATATCTCCATAACCATTTCCCCAATAAAGCTTTATTTAAGATCCTCAAATTACGAACTCTCAAACCTCCATTCGAAATAGGAGAACAAACTTTATTGCAACTAACAATATGGAATTTAGTTTTCTCTCCCATTCCACCCCACGAGAAAGCACAAAATAACTTCTTAATCCAGTTGGCCACCCTTGCAGGCAATAGAAATAAATATAGAAAGTAAGTGGGAATATTGGAAAGGGTACTCTTAATTAAAGTAATTTTGCCCCCTTTTAATAAATACAACCACTTCCAACCAGCCAACTTTTTCTCTATTTTCTCAACGACCCCATTCCAAATAGCATTAACCTTAAAAGATGCCCACAACGGAAGGCCTAATCATTTCAGTGGTAGAGAAGCAACTTTACAACCCAAAAAACTCGCCAACCAATTAATATTGCACACCTCTCCCACCGAGACCATCTCAGACTTTCCAAGATTCACCTTAAGGCCAGAGACAGCTTCAAAACATAATAACACGGCCCTTAAGGGTTGAAATTGACCACGATCCACATCACAAAAAATAAGAGTCTCATTACAAAAAAAAAAAAAAAGATGAAAAAGTATGATAGACCCATTTTAGGCATTTTCCACCGAAAAACTAGAAAGAATCCCCTCCCCCCCCAACAACAGCCTCCACCATCTGGCTCAATGCCTCCGTGATAATAACAAAAAGGAAAGGGGACAAAGGATCCCCTATATCAAACCACGAGAGCCACAGAAAAAAGCCACATGGGTTACCATTAAACAACACTGAAAACTGGGCAGCACCACATCTCCCAAGCAAGTAGAAAACAAAATCCCAGTTCACATCATCATACGTCTTTTCCATATCAAGCTTACAAAGAACACCATGAACACTCTCCCTCAACCGACTATCTAAACATTCATTAGCAACAAGAACATAATCAAGGATTTGTGTTCCCTGAACAAAGGCATTTCGGGGGTTAGGGATAATTTGCTCCACCAGAAAGGTCGTTACATGAGCTTTTGTAATAACGGGTCTTCTTTGTTATGGGCGAGATGGCTTTTATTGATTGCTTTGATAAGAGTACGTATAAAAACACTTGCACCAAGTAGGTTGGTACTCTATAAATTGGCTTATGAGAGCTATTGGGGCCTAATCTTAAATACAAATTAAATTTGGTGTGTTTGGAGAACTATGGAGCTCACAAGAACCTAATGCACTTAGAACCCATGAACTCAACCTCTTTTACGTTCCTACGGGGAGGGGAGGTAAGACTAGCGTTGGTCATGGGTTTGGGTGGTGGGCCGAAAACAGACGAGGGGGGAGGGGGGTCGATCCTACGAGTTTGAAGGTTTCATATCAGAAGGCCTCAAGTTCGCCGGCCCAATCAATGCCGTCACAAATAGGGTCATCAAATGCCGACATCACTGTTCATGCCGGTGGCACTCAAATCATCAGCAACTTGTCATCTGACTACCCTCAATCACCAGTTGCAAATGGGGTTGGTACCTTTTTTCAAGGTTCACTTTCAGTTGAAGATGGGGGTCCTTCCAGGGTTTTGAGTACTTTGGAAAAAGCTTACGAGTCTCTTTCAGAAGATGAAAATGGTGTAATAGAAGGTAGTGCTTCTCCACTTGTTTTGGGAGACGGGGGTGAGCCTAGCTCTATCTATTCTATGCCTCCTGAGGGAGCAATAGGGTCTGACGAAGTGGCACAAAAAGGGTCATCGGGGGGGTGGCGCACCTACAAGCAATGTTCTCGTCGATGGAACGACGACACCTATGCCAGAGTGAAGGAACCTCCAATGGTGACAACAACAATATAACTGTTGAGGAGATTCTGGATTTGAATGCAAGAGATGGTGGGGAGGAAATTATGGATTTGTCATTGGTACCTTGTGAGGAGGAATGTTTCAGGGTCGGGAGTGCAATTGGGAGTTGTCTGGGGAAAACATTGTTCCCCTGGTATCTCTTCCTCGATAAACAATACAGCAGGTTCATCATCGGATTGGGTCTGCATAAGGTTAACGAGATTCAGCAGTGTGTGGGGATTTCATATGAAGGATGTGACGACCAATTTACAGCACTACTCACTACAATTGAGGTGGGCCACTCACTTAAAACCAAATCAAGATTTAAAAAAAGCAGGGAATTAAAGCGTCTATTTTAGGCAATCAACTACGACGCTAAGGGAGGTAGTTCGAGTCGAGGGAAGAAGGGCATTATAAAACTGTCCTTGTAGAGGGAGTTTCGGGTGGAGTATTAGTCTTACGGGAAACAAGGAGTTGGGGTTGGGGAGGTGTGTTCTGTTCCCATTCGGGTTTGGTGTATTTTGGATAGATTTCTAATTTTCACAGGCTTAATGGTCATTAGGGGCACTCTAGTATGGGCTACATGTTTCTTATATACGCCCAGTGTACTTGGTTACTCCTTTTGATATTAATATATATATATAATAGTTTTACTTAAAAAAATAAAAATAAAAAGCACTAGGCACACTTGATCGCAATCGTCATCTAGAGATTGGGCTGTGCGAACGCCAAATTGAAGTAAAATGCACATTATTAAAGATGTACAATAACAAAAAAATCCATAAAATACAATCAAAAGGGTTTAAAAGGAGAGATGATATTATATTTAGCCTATTATCTATTTATTAGAGTATTTTGAAACATTAGAAAAATCAAGGAAGCGACTAATTACATAAAAATAAACACAACATCTCGTATAATTTCTCTTATGCTTTGCATAATATACACATCTATGATGTTTAAGACTCATAATAAAATTGAAGTGCATAGTCGAATCAAAATATACCAAGGAGGCCATGACCAAAAAGCACAAGAATTGTAAGCATTGACTTCTATGCTTTACACAAGCAATAAAATATCAATCCATCTAGAAAGCCAACTTGTACTATTATATCAAGTTCATAGCTCTAAATATCTAGATATACATTGCATATACAGTACAATTTACTAGTCTTCCAACACGCTCTATTTTATTTACAAGGATAGAAGTAATAACGATAGAATTTATGCTGTGACTAATAACAGGTACTACGCAAAAACAGAAATAAGTATGAAAGCCTGCACAATTAGCTCATTAGTTTTTTGAAGAAATTAGCTCATTCTCATTATATTCATAAAAAGTACTAGCAAAAAGGGAAATAATTACTGGTGATTAGCATGCAATTTGCTAGCAATTCTTATCTCCATATGCCAAAGCTGTATCATGGTCTTACTGACCTTTTTGGCCAGTGTCAGAGCAAGATTATTGGGCGTGCATCATAACATTGTTTGACATTGCATAATTACTGATTCAAAAAGAAGAATTAGTTCTGAATCTGTGAAAATAATTATATGGTAATATTACTTATATGGCAGCCCCAAACGGGAGTTGTGTGAAGTATATTCTACCAGAGGGAAACAACAACGGTCATATACATCAAGTAAGGACTGTGATGACAGATAATTATATCTTATCTTGATTTTTCATAAATTATAATTATATTTTATCTCTTTTTTTATGAGTAACAATAAAATTTTATTGAAAGGAGGGAAGCATAGCCCAAGGAACACGGAATACACCTAGCATCTTATCTTTTTTTTTATATTATTATATCTTATCTTGATGCCACTGATATTTTTAAAAATTGTGACTAGCCCCAATTAAAAGAAAGATGAGTTAACCTCTGCGATAATAACTAGGCATATGCAACACAAACAAATAATATAACCACTAAATGTTATGGAGTTGACAAGACACCTTCAAACCCATGCTAAAGAAATCTGGTCATGCAGGTTGAGGTACAAATAAGAGACCTTCAGTAAAACATAAGGGGGAAAATTACAATGTTGCCCTCAAAACTACTTTTGTAATATGTCCACCTATTACTAAAGTTGTCATTTACCCCCAAACTACCACTCCTTTTATATTTGATCCGTCCTTCACAATTCAACCGTTAAGATCGTGCCATGTCACAAATCTGCTGTCCATCTTAATAAGTGTTAGTTGGGGGGATATAGTGACAACTTTGCTAGCTTGATAATCATATTTCAAGATTACTAGTAGTTTGGGTGGGGGAACAAATGCGCTTTGCACCAAATGAAGTTAAAAACTTAACATCTTACCGATAAGAAAAACTACTTAAACATATATATTGGAACTAAGAAAGGAGAGTCAATTTTTCTTATCAGTTTAACATCGAATGATGAAAAAAAGAACAAAACAGATGCCAATAAAAATTACAAATACCCACCTGAAACATCCAAGGATGCATTTTCATCATCACCCACGTCTGCTGCTATATCAGAGATAACAGCATGCATTTCCATTCCCCGAGAAGATTCCTGATTAACTCCACTAGCAACTGTTTTTTGAACTTCATTATGCCTTTCTGCATTACACGTTTCTGGATTTGACAGAGATCGATCATCTGTTTCTCGTGACAACTTATCGGCAGAATCCGAAGATGCATCTTTTTCAGTTTCAGAAACAGGACCTCGCTCATTTTTCACTTCTGAAGATTCTGTCAAATTAGATATTCTTCCATCTGTAGATAGTTCAGTAGTATTTGGCTCCTGTTTATCCAAGTGGATAATCCCCGTAACAGAAGAAGCTGTTATTTGAACCTCTCTGCAGTCAATAATTCTATCTGCAGTTATACCATCATCAGAAGGTGAAAGAACAACAGCCATTGTGTCACAGGATGCGACATTCGCATTTTCCAAGGCAGCATTTGATGCTGCAAAAGAAAAGAAAATAAAGAACCTCAAAAGTTATAGATTTCACAAATATTTTTAAGCATCTACCAATAAGGATGAGTAATGATATACCTGATCCATTGCCAACAGTTGCGTCAAATTGTAATTTTGAAATTAACGACTCATTTCCTGTACTACCTTCACAAAAAGATGAGCTCCCAACTCCCTCATCAATGATAAGAGATCCACCAACCTTTTTCCTAATTGAAGCATCTATATCACATTTAGGAACACCACCCTTCCCAAAAATGTTATCTTCTTCACATGTTTGACTGGATTCATGCTGACTGGAAGACGAAACATGTTCTTCAGCAATCGGATTTTCCTTGGAAACTCCAAAAGCATCATCAACTTCTTTCATAGATTCAGTCCCATGTGTTTCCTCAAGCAAATCAGCAGAAGAGCACACCAAAGTCAGACTAGAAGTTCCACCCCCATGACTATTACTGTTTTCATTACCTTCAACTTCAGAAACTTTATCGTCCTCCGTGGATGAAGAAGTACCATCACTTTTACTCACCAAGACCTCACCATCTAAATGTTGGCTAACTTCTAACAAAACAACATCCTTTTCAGTAGCCTTTTCTTGTCCATATGTTAGTGACACTTTAGGATTGCCAACTTGTACCACATATCCCTCGTTACTAGTATCATCTTTGAGGGCCACCGGCAAGACATCATGTGTATTTACTTTAGAGGGATCACAAACATTGGTGTCTTTAGACAGAACCATATCACGTTTACTGGCCTCATTCGGAATTCTGGACATTACATCCTCTGAGCATTGTTCCACCATGTGCAAGTTGGAATCACTCTTGTCTACCATACTAAAAGGCTCGTCCACATCACTGATGCAATTTCCAATTCCATTTCCTTCTTGCACAGATTCTACCTTTGATGTCGAGCCAAGATGACTTTCTACATGGGAAGTACCACTTTCAACTGCATCTTCATCCAAATTTCGATCAGCCATTTCAGCCTCTTTGCTTAAAACATGAAATTCCTTCTCTCTCCCGCCATTTCCTGCTAGCAGTCCATTTGAATCCATATCACTAAGCTCATGTATTTGACGTTGAAGATCTTCATTTTTCACCTCATCACCACTTGTAATGATATTCTGTGCATACGTAACCACACTACCAACTTGCATCACTAAAGCGGAAGAATCTTTATGTGTTTTGTCAACCAGATGTTCATCAGCCAAAGCATCAACATCCCTTCTATTTCTAACATCAGATTTACCAACAGCCAATAGACTTCCCTCAATCACAGGCACACCGCTCTTTACACTTACATCATTTTGATTCTGCTCACCTGATGTTCCACCCACTGAAAACTCATCTTCACGAGATAGTAAAGTATCTTCAACATAAGGCTGCTCCACAAGTACATCCCCTTTTAACCCAGAAAAGTTTTCATGAATCTCATCCTGCAGTAACGTAGACTGTAAATCTGTAATATCCCCTTTTTGGGGGACAGTTTTATCATCATGAACCGGACTAGGCTCCATTTGCGTAGCTAAGAGACCCAGTTCATCACATGCATCTGACTCCTTAACAATAGGTTGTCTGGGAATAATTTCTTCCTGGCCAACTGATTTTAATAGCATTTCAACAGATTCTGAGGAAGTGGCCTCAGACCAAACATTGTTGCGCCTTGCTATAGAGCAAGATTCTGTTGCAGTTGAATTGAACTCTATCCCACTACTCCCCCGAGAGAAATCTTCAATCCAGTGGTTATTTTCGTTACTTTCAATACAAAGAAAAACCTCTGTTTCAACCAGACTATCAAACCTTAAATGCCCCTGAAGACTGTCATCAAAATCAAACTTGGGTAGAGCATATGGCTGTAAAACCGGTGGAAATTTGGTGCTTCCTTCACCAGCTAAATGCAGATTCTGGCTTTGAAAATCATTATCATCATAATCCATGGGTGTATCCCTACCACAAAGAAAAGATAAGAGAGGGGGAGAGATAGAAATAGAGACAGAGACTACAGTGCAGATACAGATGGCCTGAAAAATTTTATGAATATCCCTGCTACACAGTAAGATGACCACATTTAGAATACATAAAAAGCCTTGTCACCATGCTTAAATTTTCGTAAAGTATCTTCCCGAAATTCAAACATTGTCATTTGCAGACTATTTGAACAAAACTGAAGGGAAAAACCCCCTTTCCTCTGCTCCCTTTAGGTTATATCAACCACTAGACTCTAACACTAACTTCATCAAGGGAGGATGTCCAACCAGTAACTGAAGGAATACTTTTTTACAAGCCACAAAAACAAGCCCAAAGTGTTGAAGCGATGAGGGGTTACATAAATGTAAAACCAAATTAGAGACAAAACAGTGCACAGTACATATGAAGGAGAATAACGGTCTCCACTCATTTTCCCCAAGATAGACATCATCTTGACATATTTGATAAAGTGACAGGCACATATTAGAAGATCAAACTAAAACTATGTCCCAATGCTGAATTTAATATATGATACAAGCAATGGAAAGGCATAAGCAACATTCTACAATTGAGTCAAAATGAGACCCCAAATTAATCAACATACATTATAGTGAGGAACTATCAATGATATCTAGCAAGAACCAGCAGCAATTGAGTGGTAGTGCTTTCAGAGTACCACCTTTGAGACAGAGACAAAGATGACCCTCAAATTGGGGAAAAGCAATAACACCATTGCTCTAATTTTTTATAGGTAACACCATTGCTCTAACCAATGGTTCACACCAATAAAATGCAAATAGAACATCCCAAAACCGACTTGGTCCCAATAACTGAACTTACAACCAAATTCATAGCCAATTATGCATAAACATTAAACTTCATTTCACAAAATTCCTCGAAGTAGGAATGATTGTCACGATACTCATAACAACTACAACATAAATTAACAATTAGGACATCAATAATTTTTTTATAGGTAATTAGGACATCAATAATAACAATGATAATCATAATCACAAGAATGTTCCCCGTCTCTTGACCAAATTGAGTATATAAGAGAGCAATAACATAAGAGGGTAAAAAGAGGTGCTTATAGGGCTCAAAGGACAAATGAATAGAGTAGCCAACTTTAGGTAATTGTGAAACTCAGAAGAAACAACTTTGCTCAATTCTATTAGTAAATGGAACCCTCTTTATCAATTTCATTTCTGACTTAAGAGTTCTATTTTAAAACTTAATATAGAGTAGATACTGCTAGTGCCTTGTGGAGAGACTTTTTTTTGTCGAGATGAGTTGGGCTTGGGTTATGTCTAGATTCCCCAAAGGATAGTAGACCTCTTTGCAAATTAGAGAGAGTAATACGGCAGCCCACAAATTGCAGTTGTGTGGAAGATGAACCTAGTGTGTCTAATGTGATGTATTTGGAGAAATAAATTATAGGAATTTCAAATATAGAATCAGGGTTGAGGGCTACACTAATAAAAAAACTAAAATAAAGTATAAAACTTATGTTGCTTTGCTAAGAAACTCCATTAAAAAGCGCCAAAAAGAAACCAACGCAAGTACACAAAATATATCATCGGGCATCTTAGAGGTGAGGAAAACAAAAAAGGATCCATAATCAAAATACAAAGAAATAAACTATAAATAAAATTCGTTTTGGAAAAAATTTTATGGCATACATAGCAATACATACCAAAAATTTAAACACACACCTTTCTACACCTTATTCATAGGAATTAATTGGTTACAAGGAAAGGTAATTTCCTCTAATCATTAAATGTTTTGGAAGCTTATCATAGAAAATCAAATAGAAATCAAAATAATGATATCGCACATGTTAAAAGAGTGTAGGACCTTTCCAAGCATACCGAAGACATAGGAAAGGGAGCACCAAATGGCTACATCCATAAGAACACAAAGCATAATCTCGGTCAACATAATGCTAATTTTGATATTTTTTTATTGGCACTAGGTGTTTGAGAGTAAAGTCCCAACTAATCCCGGGGCTGCACATGCCCTCGGTGAAGAAATTTCCCTCAAGTGCATATCGAGGAATTCTCACAGTTCAATGGCCCCTAATGTTGAATTAAATTACATGTCTAACAAACCAATCAAGTGATGGCAAGTCATGATCAACATTTCTTCATTCTTGACCCTTAAACACTCCATCCGAAATGTAACAAAGGGGAAAAGGGTGTGTGCACGCAAATAGTACCAATAAAAGGAAAAAGGATTGGATGCATCTAGGGTTCTTCATTCTTGACCCTCAAAACGCTCCATCAAAAAATGTAACACAAGCAAAAAGTATGTGTGCTAATAGTACCAATAGAAGGAAAAACGATTGGGTGCGTCTAGGGTAGAGGATGAATAAATATTGTGCGCAACTAGGATGACATGCAAGCACTAGATTGGTTCACCAAAATATGTCAATTTAATCCAAACTATAAGATGCTTTTTCATAGAAGGCAAGGACATAAAGTTTAAATAGGTTGAACCAAAGAAAAGTAAACCATAAACTGCTCTAAAAGAGAATATCCATCTGGAATGCACTTAAGTGGCATAGAAGTATAGAACTCCAATTTACCAATGAGTTGGAGATGACATACTCAAACCTAATAAGTGTACCCCCATGAAAACACAGTAGAAAACTTACTTTTAAAAGTATAATCAGAAATAACTCAATGTATCTAGCATCTACTTGTTACAAGGAAGAGACATACTTCAGTTGTGCAACTCGTTCATCAAAAATGAGAAAGCAGACCCATAGAAAGCTGGCCAAATAGCATCCCAGTTAATATTGTAATACACATACCAAGTAAACCTATAAACTGAAGGGCAGTTATATTACTGCTAAAGTTTAATGTGCATACAAAAAGGATAGAACTTTCTGTTTATTATATCCTTGAATACCAAAACAAACTCGTCTCCTTCTCTATTTTTTTTTATCGGTAAACTCGTATCCTTCTCTATTAAATAGCGAAAAGTGTATTAATCTACCAACACAACTAAAACACAGTAAAACCCCTTTCACAAACCACTTATACAAGCAAATATACTGACATACAAACTGAACACTACCCAAAAGAATACAAGCATTAACTACTTTCCCAATCAATTTAAAGACTTCCCAGTAAACATTACTGTTTCGTGCAAAGTACGTACCGATTCAAACAACAGATAAAATAAACTAAAGAGTATGTTTGAAAGCGACTCACCATTTGAAAGCAAACCAGGTAACATCTTTGCTCTATTATACATACAAAAAAACCCTATCACTTAAAGAAATGTAGGAAATGAACAGTACCAGAACAAGTAAGTCTAGAGACGCTACCTCCCTCCATCCGGTGACGAAATCCGGCCCGTTTGATCTCTCAACTGCTCCTCAATCGTAAGTTCATCTACTGCTACAAACAAAAATAAATGCTATAAACAATATATACCATTAAAATCCCTAGGGTCAGGCTTTCAACACACTCAACCAGAGGACACCGCAAAACGCTATCAAATCGAAACCCTCAGTCGCAGGATACTGTGTACATACGGGAGTCTTGAGAGCCCGGCGGATCTAATTAGGGTTCCGGTGAATCGACGGCGAGAGAAAAGTATAGCAGAAAGAGAAGAGAGAATGCGTGTGTGTGATAACTTCGCGGAAGTGACTTTACTGCCTTTGTTTTGTTTGTTCGTTTGTTTGTCAGTCCAAACAGAATACATTTAAATAATTACAATACACGTGGCTTCTAGCGATTCGGTAGACCAAAGAATCTCGGTTTCACGAAGAGTCACTGCCGTCATGATAATCGTTCGAGATTCCGACCGAATCCTCGTAATCGAACGGAGATTATTAGCCTGTGATACAAGATCATCAAGAAGCAGCGTGAGGTTAGGATGACGAATGTGATAAGGATCGTTTTTGACCCTCCGATCACCCTAATTCTAATTTTTTTTTAATTAAAAAATGATGTCACGTACTAAAGTGCACTATTTATAATTTTTTATTTGATTATAATTTTTTGGTGTTAAGTACTATTTGTACCTCAAGTATAAAACAAATACCTTATTAAAATCAAAATTTTAAATACAGTACCGAAAATATGCACTAGAATAAAATATTTCGATATCAATATTATTTCGTATATCGTTTCGAAATAATATTTCAGTATTGATATCGTTACCATTCCTTATACTGTTTCAAAATAGTTTATACTTGGATAAATTATATATATACAAACATTAACCATATTCCAAAATAATAATAAAATAAATCATAAACTCTATACTTATCAATACAAATTTTAAATTTTAAATTTTAAATTACAACTAACATAAATTCTTAAGTTTTGAGTTATAACAAACATCATATAAAAAAAAAAGTTACATCAAACATACTTTTTTTGAAATAATCCCTAGATGTTTACTGAAATTGCGAAAATACCATCGAAACAAGCTGCAGAATGTGTACTGAGAGAAATATTTGTTTTGGCTGAAAAAGCAAATACTAGCAAGTACATATCAATACAGTTTGATACACTTGGTATTTTGGATGGTACGAAACAGAAGTATTACTTGTACTGAACCAGTGGCTGGTATAACATATACTGACCATACCGGCAGGTGCGGTATGATATCAAAAACACTTATTAAAATTATTAAAAATATTTATTAAGAATTATTGGTATAATTACAAAAAAAAAAAACTTGTACAAAAGTTTATATATCAAAGGCCTGGTATAGATTGTGAGATAAGATAAAATGATCTGTTAATAGTAATAAAATATTTTGTAAATAATAGTGAAATAATTTTGAGTTGAGATATATATGGGATTTTGAGAAATGAGATAGAAAAAATTGAATAAAACTATTATAAAGTTATAATTTTGTTATAATATTATTTTTATTTTGAGATTTGAAAAAATTATATTATTTTTTGTGTTTTGTTTAGAAATTTAAAAAGTTGTTATAATTAAATGATAATTATATATAAAATTTGAAATTAAAAAATATTTGTATTTATGGTGTTTGGATATTGAAAATTTGGATAGTGAGCTTATAGAAAGTTTGGATAATGAGATGAAAGTATATTGCTTTCAAACCAGACTTTATAGAAAGTTTGGATAGTGAGCTTAGTTGACTTGAGATGAGAATTGAAAATTAAATAAAATATTATTATAATAATATTTTTATTTTAAAATTTAAAATAATTGAATTATTTATTATATTTTATTATTTTATTTAAAAATTTTAAAAAAATTATAATAATTAAATAAAAACAAATCAACTCATTATGCAAAAATCCCTTAAATTTGACAACAAATATACGTCCAACGGTGTAAGGATAACATTTCAGCACACTGATTGCCACGTGGTACCTCCACGTGGACTAACCCAACGCCGCTTGTTTTCTAGTCAATTAATAATAATGCATAAAGTAATATTAGGTGTAAATTTTCACCATTTAGTGCATAAGCATATAAATCATCCTTTGGACTAAATTATCGTCGTATATCTTTTCAAGCAGACTACCCGCTCCTATGTCAAAACCCGCATTTGCCCTTCATTTCAGGATCCGAAACTAACTCAATGGATTTGGAAAAAAAAAAAAAAAGCTATATTTTCATGAGTTATATAAATGAGATGAGATGAAATATAAATAGTAATAAAAATTTTTAAATTAAAATGAAATGAAATAGTTTATAAAAAAAATATATATTTGAATAATGAGATGAGATGAGATGAGACCTTTAAAATTTAAAAAATATGTAGATCCCACGATATTTATAGAATATCTGAATTCTAGAAATTTTACACTGTTTATATACTGTTTCCGTCAAGTTGTACCGTTTATTTGCTGTTTTGAATTGTTTATTATCAATTTTACATTGTTTATTTCAGTAAATTTTTTAAAATTTAGAGATAAAATATAATATTTGAATAGGTAAAACTCTGAAATTGTACAACCAAGAAGAGATAGAGACGAGATCAATGTTTTGAATACCGTACCGGACGACGTACCGGTCAAGACACTGGAACGAAATATTTCGGTATCAGTACTGTTTCGGGATAACGTTTCGGGATAACGTTTCGGGATAGTCGATATATAAATAAATTATATATATAAATATATATAAAAATTATATTTCAAAATAATAGTTTATATATAAATAAATTATATATAAATACATATATATATAAATTATAAATAGTCTAGTCTGAATTATGGGTTAAAAAATAAATTTATAATTTGAAAAAACGAAAAAAAAAAATACACAGGCCGAAATATCGGCCGGTACCGACCGAAATATAGGTCGGTATAGGCTGAAATTTAGGCCGAAACGACCGGTACAGTCCGGTACGGCCGGTATTTTGGCCGGTACGGAACACATATAGTACCTGTATCGGTCAGACGGCCGAAACGAAAAATTTCGGCCGTACCGGCCGGTACGGTACGAAATTTAAAACTTTGGACGAGATGCTTTAATCGTCCAAACAGGACATTATTCCAACGGACTTGGGACAAATGGAAAACGGAGAAATGATACTTGCAGTCGTGAATGTGCAAGCGCCGTGCAGTCGCTTTGAAAAAAGTGAATAAATATGGGATCTACATGAAAAGAAATTAATTTTTTAATAGTAGATCTCACTCTTTTTCAAAGCGACTGTACGACGTTTGCACATTTCACGATTATATATAGAATTACTCATGAAAAACGTTACCATGAAATTATGAAGACGAGCGATGCAACTATTTTAAGGCAAACAGTGTTAAAAGTACACATACACCAAATTGAAAAGATGCAAGTACTGCTCATGGGCTGGTAAATGATGCTTTTTCTGTTTTCATCTTCATAAAGATAAGTTGTGTATGCTTGGAAGTAATCGCCCGAACTTGTTGCCTCTTATAACATGTTTAATCCAGTTATCGCTCCGAAATTTTTTCATCTCATTTTATTTTTTTATCATATTAATATTTTTAAATTTTTATATAAAATATAATAAATAATTTATTTTATTTAAATTTTAAAATAATAATAATATTAAAAAATAATATCATAACAATATTTTATATTGGAGTATAACCTCTCGTATCGACAACATGGATTTGAAGTCTAAGGAAAAAAAGCTAAAGGCAATAAAAAAGCCATAGAAGACTTAGATATTGTTATTTCTATTATACAGTTATTATTTCTATGTAGTATAAATATCGAAGGACCTTCCTGTATTATATTTTAAGTAATTTCATTTTGTTCAATTCAGATTACACAAACTCTCGAGTTCTCCCAATTTCCTTATCTGTTTTTCCAGTTTTCCTCTTCTATTTCATCGAGTTCTTAACATTTTATTTAACTTTCAGTTTCATTTTAAATTATTTCATCTAATCTTATCTCACTATCCAAATTAGACTTAAAAATACTTATTTACATAATCTACCATATTATAAAGTTTTTATTATTATTATAAAATAGATCTAATGTATTATATTAAAATACATCAACGTGTAAAATTTATGTGGAGACTTGATACTTATATTTTGACATTTGAATTTTGTTCATTCCGAGAGACTAGGATAGAGGAAAGAAGAATCAAGCCCGATGTGTACCCTTCCTTTTCTTCTAATGAGTGGTTTGAATTCAGAGATGAGGTGAGATAATTTATGAATAGTAGAATAAAAGTTGAATTATTTATTATATTTTATATGAAAATTTAGAGAAGTTATTTTGAAATTTAAAAAAATTGAATTGTTTATTATATTTTAGATGAAAATTTAAAAAAATTATAATGATGAAATGAGATGAGTTGAAGTGAATTGAGATAAGTTACGAATACAAACGAGGCCTTTGTCTTCACTCAACTTATGTTTTGTTTTTATCTTTTATTTTTCTTCTTCCTTCTAATAGAAAAAGGTGTCAAAAATTGAAATTGTGAAATCAGTTTTAACAATAGAGATGATATCTATAGTTATAGAATGTATAAATACTGCATATTTATTTTAAAAAAATTGAGTATATAAAATTTAAATAAAAAAATTAATTTTTTAATAATAAATTCTATTATTTTTTAAAATAAATATGCAATATTTGTATAATTTATAACTAATATTGCATTTCTCTTAACAATAAGAACGTCTTGACGAGGCTAAGCAACCAACAGGAGATGGTGAGCCGATGTTCATTGGAGTCCTAAACCATAACGCAAACAATATTTTTGACTTTTGAGTGCTCCAATTGCATCATTTCTTGAGAGCAAGTTGGATGTACGGACGCAATAATATTTCGTCGATTTTTTTACGCTTACGGTTCCAAATTTAGAATGTTTACCAATTGGGAAATGCTATGCATCAGCCCCACACCAGCACACACTTCACATCATTTTTTTTTTTTTTTTTACACTCAATAGATTGAGTGTGTGCTGGTGCGGGGCTGATGCAAATATTTTTCCTTACCAATTTAGCTTGAATGGGTAACATTCTAAATTCATGGGTAGGCCTTGAATTTCTAATAGACTTCACGCTTTGAATTGGATTTGGTATCGAAATTATTATAACTTTTCTAACTCTTTTCATCTCATCTCATCTCATTATTATAATTTTTTTAAAATTTTTACATAAAATAAAATAAACAATTCAATATTTTAAAATTTTAAAATAAAAATATTATTAAAAAATATATATTCTAATAATATTTTATTTAATTTTTAATTTTAATCACAATTCATATTATCTTATCTACGAAAATAAACTAGACATGAGTATTTCCGTAATTGCTTGGGAAAGAGTGATCCGACATTGTTCATGTTCTCACACTCCATCTTTCACGATCTCTATCTCAGCATTAGATTTCCATGTATGAAATCTCTCTTATATTTTTTTTAACAACTATGTATTATATTAGTTGTTTAAGTAATATATATCATTTTAATTTCTCTATGGGTAACCTGTTCAAAGTATTTTTTCTATGCTCAATAGAATTTTTAGATCAAAGCACAAAGTAGAAGCGATGTTATCTCTAGCGGCAAATATTGAACTGGGTGTTGTTGTCTCATTGATTTTTTCAATATTGTTGTTCGTCCGAATTCATCCTCATCGATAGTGAAGTTTGTCACATGATAAATATTATGAAAACACTTACACATTGTACAATCTAAATGTTGAGACTAGAGAGACGCATGTTTGAGAGAAAGAATTATATTTTTCTTTATGTTCTTTCTAAAGGAACAAGAAAAGAATAAGAAGAAGCTTTCTTAACACCCCGCTCCTCTAGGACTAAGGGTATGTTTGAGTGTTGAAAAGTGTTGAGAGTGTTGAGAATGTTTGTGAATAGTTATGAGTAAAGATTAGAGTGAGTTTGTGAGTCCCATTGAGAGTATTTTAAATTGTTTGGATGTGTGAAGTATGTTGAGTTGTTGACTTTTGAGCAGGTAGTTGAAAAATGTGTGGGTCCCATAAATATTATAGTGATTTTATTTTTAATAATAAATATTATAATGATTTTACTATAGTGATTTTTTAATATTAATAAATATTGTAGTGATTTTATTTTACTTTTATATATAATAAAGATAAATATTATAATGATTTTATTTTTAATTTATATATAATAGTGATAAATATTATAATGATTTTATTTATATATATATATAATAGTGATAAATATTATAGTAATGTTATTTTTTATTTATATACTATAGTGATTTTATTTTTAATTTATATATAATAGTGATAAATATTATAGTATTTTATTTTTTATTTATATATAATAGTGATTTTATTTTTATTTATATATTATAGTGATTTTATTTTTTATTTATATATTATAATGATTTTATTTTTTATTTATATTTAATAGTGATAAATATTATAGTAATTTTATTTATTATTTATTATATATTATAGTGATTTTATTTATTGTTTATATATTATAGCGATTTTATTTTTTATTTATATATAATAGTGATAAATATTTTTTATTTATATATTATAGTTATTTTATTTTTTATTTATATATTATATTGATTTTATTTTTTATTTATATATTATAGCGATTTTATTTTTTATTTATATTTAATAGTGATTTTATTTTTTAGTTATATATTATAGCGATTTTATTTTTTATTTATATATAATAGTGATAAATATTTTTTATTTATATATTATAGTTATTTTATTTTTTTATTTATATATTATAGTGATTTTATTTTTTATTTATATATTATAGTGATTTTATTTTTTTATTTATATATTATAGTGATTTTATTTTTTATTTATATATTATAGTGATTTTATTTTTTATTTATATATTATAGCGATTTTATTTTTTATTTATATATTATAGCGATTTTATTTTTTATTTATATATTTTAGCGATTTTATTTTTTATTTATATATAATAGTGATTTTATTTTTTATTTATATATTATAGTTATTTTATTATAGTGATTTTATTTTTTATTTATATATTATAATGATTTTATTTTTTATTTATATTTAATAGTGATAAATATTATAGTGATTTTATTTTTTATTTATATATTATAGTGATTTTATTTTTTATTTATATATTATAATGATTTTATTTTTTATTTATATTTAATAGTGATAAATATTATAGTGATTTTATTTTTTATTTATACATTATAGTGATTTTATTTTTTATTTATATATTATAATGATTCTATTTTTTATTCTTATATTATAATGATTTTATTTTTTATTTATATTTAATAGTGATAAATATTATAGTGATTTTATTTTTTATTTATATATTATAGTGATTTTATTTTTTATTTATATATAATAGTGATAAATATTTTTTATTTATATATTATAGTGATTTTATTTTTTATTTATATTTAATAGTGATAAATATTATAGTGATTTTATTTTTTATTTATATACTATAGTGATTTTATTTTTTATTTATATATTATAGTGATTTTATTTTTTATTTATATATAATAGTGATAAATATTTTTTATTTATATATTATAGTGATTTTATTTTTTATTTATATATTATAGTGATTTTATTTTATTTATATTTAATAGTGATAAATATTATAGTGATTTTATTTTTTATTTATATATAATAGTGATAAGTATTATAGAATGTTTGTAAATAGTTATGAGTAGAGATTGAAGTGGGTTTGTAGGTCCTATTGAGAGTATTTTAAGTCGTTTGGCACGTGAAGTATTTTCAAAAGTACGAGAATACTTGAAAAGTGTTGAGAGTAGTTTGATACCCAAACATACCCAAAGAATAATGCCATTGTTTTTAGAGATCTAAGGGACCGGTGTTCTACTAACCTTAACAATAAAAATTTTCCTCTTAAGGAAATGCCAGATAGAAAAGATCTCATAAAATAAATAAAGTTATTCTTGATTAAAATACTTCAAACCTAAAAAAGAGTATATGGAAGCACTTATTAAAATTAATCAAATCTTATGTGCTTAACAAAATAACTTATTAAGCTATAAATTATAGAATTGAACATGTCATTAGCTACCTAGGCCTTTGCTTTGCCTTTCTAAGCCAAGTCTCATCTTGTAGCTTTATCTTATTAAGGATTCTCACTTGGGACGGTTAAAATATAAAAACATATAAAAATAAGTCAAATACTTAATAAGCAACACATCATATAATAAACATTATTTCTTTCATAACTTGGGTACATAAAAAAGAAAATATGCATAACTCGTCCAATAAATCTATAATGGAAGTATTTTTTTATTTCATGGGCCAAGCATTCAACAAATTCTAACGAGACTAGTCCAAAATATGTTCAACTCATCCAATAATTATTTTGGGGCTTTTAAAAATAATTATTGGGCCTAAGGCCGATTAAATTATCCACTTGGTCCATAATTATTAAATGGGCTTAAGCCCAATTATTGGACCCAATACAAACTAATAATCCACCATAATAAATTATGGGCTCGTGATGTTTCCAAAATTACCCGATAAACCTCAATTGGACTTTTATAAATATTGGCCCAATGATACCATCCAAAAGCATCTCCTAAACCTTCCTCAAAATATACTTTTGGTCCATAAACATAATTAAAATCTCCAACAACCTCAGAATAAATAGCTTATCCAAAGTACCATTAAACCTAATCTAGTTCCAATTAAATTATCCATATTTCATCCCTAATAACATTTGATTGGGGTGTTACAAAAGCCAAGCCCTTATCTCTATAAAACATTATGTACCTACAACTATATCGCAACATTCAAAAAGCAACACAACTTGCTGACAGTGAATACAAACACAATATAGATGTGTTATCAAATATTCTTTCATTTGTCTTCATATCACTCAATCTTGTTCTAAACGCTTTCCTAGCAAGTTTTAAGATTATTGTAGTAAAAATCAAAAGGCTTTATTTTGTCATGTCCAGCTTTAGTTGTAACATGATGTACCAAGCATAGGACATTATTCGGAAAATACTTTTTGATATGCAGTTTTCTGGTTCATGTAGCGTTGAAATGTATCTTGAAGGTGAGTTTATTACTTGCATCTTTTAGTAGAAAACATGTGTTGGATCATATTTAATAATATAAGTGATTCCTTATATGTAATAACACGAGTGTAATGAGACTTGAACCCAAGTATGGAGCGCGGTAAATAGTTCTTTTAATATTAATTTGTTTATGAGTTCTCCAATTAATTTGTTTAATCCGTTTCATTTCACATTTTCAAACTTATGTTGCCATTATGCAAGAATGCACATTATTAACGTCGTGTTTTGTACTCCTTTAGACCATGTTCTAGCAATTCAGATCTTCAGAACTAGGTTTGTGAAAATAGAGAAGAAGACAATTGGGCGAGGGTAGCCTTGGGGCCAGTGAGTCTCTGATACCAAAGTCGGTAAAGTCTCTTGAAAGTTTATAAATAAGTAAACGAGTCTAGGAATCAGAGAGCGTTTCTCGTACCTGTGAGTCACTATTTATACTGGGAGTCTGGGAGAGGGACATATCGGGAGTCCGTGTCCTTCGTATTGTTCTTTTTATCAGAGTCATTTAATGTGGAGTGGCTTTGCGACGACGTCCTTAATGCGGCATGGTTCCCTGATTTTCTTTATATTCAGTGGTCTGTTGATGTTCCCATGTCAGAGGATCAATGGTTCCTCATCTTTCTCGTTCTGCCATGTACAAGTCCCCATGATCGGAGTGTGGCCGAGATATGTTAGGCATGTCCGTCCCATCAGCCACCTGTTTACTTTTCCTTGTAGGCGCCTTACTTCATGGGTAAGTAAGCTTGGACCCTGGGGCTAGGGGTGACAAATCGTGTTAACGGGTCGTGTTCGTGTCGTATCAAGACATGTACATTATACTTAATGAGTCAACATGACACGATCCGTTAAGGATTTCGTGTCAAAATCTCAAATCCTAACATGACCCATTAAGATAATGGGTTGACACGACACGACACTACACGACCCATTAGTGAATACAAAATAAATTGACATGATACAACACGACACGATCCGTTTCAACCCGTTTACGTTAATGGGTTGAACAGACCCGTTAGTAACCCATTTGACCCGATTGTTGTTATATAAATATTTAAATATAAATAATATCTATAAAAAATAAAAAACTAACTACAAGTCTAAATTACAATCCAAATAATAAAAATACCAACATTAAAATCTCAACAGTATCAAATATGATCCACACACATTGTAATAATATTAAAATTACATCTTAAATATAATAAACAAAACACACATTGTAAATATATTAATGTTACAATCTCAAATATGATAAAAACACAAATCTAAAGAAATTTAAAACTTGAAGAATGAAGTGTAGTGTCTTCCTTGCCCTTGTTGTTCTCCAACTCCATTACATATTCGGTTAACTCGTCCACTTTAACTTTTTCTTGTATTTCTATTAAAAAAAAGACATATCAAAGTTTTATATCAAATAATATTATTATATTAAAAAATTACAGTCATTTATTCAATAAAATAAAAATAATATTACCTTGCTCCTCGCTATATAACCAATCTCTTGTGCAGACTAATGCTTCAATAATTTATGTTTTTATTGCACTCCTAAACTGATCAATGATACACCCACCAATACTTAAAGTAGATTTAAAAAATGTTAATTTAATGGATGCTACAGATTTTTTTTATTGATAATATGTTTTTATTGAACATGAAATAGACAAAGACCCGAGTATACAGACATATACAAGGATGCTACATATTTCAATGTTATAATTTTATTGTGCTCCATGTTCTTTCTTTCTAAATACCACCATGCAATAAGCTTTACTGGTCAAATGCATGCCAAATTGAAGTGAAGTATCTCACTATGCATGCAGCGTCTTGATGTGAACGTCTGAACTCAAAGGACCCAATTAGAACTTAATCATGATTTTCCGAGAAATAAATAAATAAACTTCTTAAGGTCCTAGCAATGAAAAAGAAAAGATCTTCCACCAAAAGGGAGTGTTAAGAAAAAAAAAAGTTTCAGGATATTTTGCACACGGCCCCGTTGCTTGCAACAACAAAAAAAGTTTATTTTTTTTGTTAAAGACAAAATCGTCATCGCTTTTTCTGGCATCTTTGGCTAAGCGATCTAACTCTACTACTCAAAAAACCATAAATTTCCACAAATGTCAATATTCTTCACAGAATAAGAGCAAGTCATTCTCTCGAAACCAAATCAAAACCACACTCGAATCAAATGAAATCCACAACCATCACCTGAAATTTCAAGCACTATCGTTGTTACAAAAAGTAGTGGCAACACATTTGGTGAACAGAAGAAACAAAATGAAGTCCGCAATCAAATCATCAAATCCAAAACAATGCCAAATTTCAAAAAGAGACACAGAGAGACTAGAACCCTAAACCTGCTTTTTGTAGATATTGAAATAGATGTTGAAGAGGTAGCAGAGGCCAAACAAGGCTTTGAGCTCTATCGTCTTCCACGTGCTGCTGGACTCTGTGCTCTTGGGTACCGAGGTGGGCTTAAGCTCAAAATTACTTGCTCGGGCATCAAAATTAGGCGCTGGAATAGACGTCCAGGGCTTGAGCTTGAACGAGGAAGATGAGGAGAAAAGAGACCACGATCGATTAGGGAAGTGAGCAGCGAGGGCGAATGAGTAAACGTCGTGCTCTGCATTGTCAAGGCCAAAGCTTGAGATCTCACACACTGGGTTACTGGTTGACGAGTTACTGGGTTGAAGAGGCCAAGAGGGGCGGCTTCACCTTGAAGAGAATTTTTTTTTGGGGGGGGGGGGGGGGCAGCGGCGTGGGTTAGGACTTAAGAAAGGAAGTGTTTTGAGTTTTAGGATTTGAGAAAAAAAAAAAAACTGGGGGCGGCGTTGGTTAGGAAAGGAAGTGTTAGGGTTTTTTGAATTTTAGGTCTAAGGGTATAAAGGTAAATCTTATTTTCTTAATGGGTCAAAACGGGTTGACTCGTTAAGACATGATTAGCAATGACCCTACTTAATGGGTCACTAATGGGTTAACCTGTTACGACTCGAACCCGTTAAGACTAAACCATAACCTGTTTTTATCGTGTCATGTTCGTGTTGGATTAACAGGTTGTGTCACATATTGCCACCTGAGACGAGGTTTGTAGACTTCTTGGCACTCACCTGTTGCACTTATGTTCCCCAGCTATGTCGGAGTGGCCTTTTTTTCTTTACTCTATATCTTGCAACAGTTCATCTCCATCTTACATTGCTGTATTTTGACAGTTCTATTCCTCATTAAATGGCGCCCCTTCAATCCCTTCATCATTACTCCGTGTTAGGCGGTTATTTATTTTCCATGTCGCATCATTGGATACGCTCTATTGGAATTGCGGTGATATCAACCGTCAATCTTGCTATATAAAGCCCTTTTCCCTCTTAGTGATGGGTTACTTTGCTCATTCTCTCTTCTTCTTTGTATCCTGTGCTCATTTTCTGCTTTCAAACACTTCTCCTTGCATCATTCCCTCTGATTTCTCTTCTTTCCCTCTGATTAACAATGGTCCCCAAGAAACCCTTACGTTCTTCTAGATTGGCTAGACCTTCCAGCACTGCCCGTGCCACCGACGGTTAGGGTGACACCGTTCTAGAGGAGTTTACTGGTTTCTCGTGGTGTTCGGAAGTGACTTCCGTTGAACTGGAGTTGCTGAAGGAGACCTATAGGATACCTTAGGTAGTGGAACTCGTGGTGCCTCCTTCTACCGAAGGGGTAGTAGATTTTGATGGTTATGCCTCCAAAGTTGCGGTATACCCCACCATATTCTCTTGCGGCCTCAGACTGCCCTTCTGTCTTTTGGTGCGAGAAGTGCTAGGTTTCTTCTAGTTGGCGCAGCTCCCTCCTAGTGCGTGGAGGATCCTCGTGTCGTGTTGTGTCATCTAGCGTCATGCGTTGGAAGAGGCTCGGGCTGATTACCTTGACCTCACGGCGCGCGAGTTTTTCCTTACCCACAATATTCTGAGGCGACGCCATCACACCTACGGCTTCAGACCAATCTAGGCGTTGGTTTGGCTGGAGCTGTAACATACTGTTATGAGGGGGTGGAGTCATGTGTTCTTCTTCCTGTCCGGTGAGGGATGGGAGTACCCTATTGGCCAAGCTAATCACCGTTTATTCCTTGTTCACTCTGTATGGAAAACTGTGGAGGTGACAAGGGTCGTTGCCCTACCGCAACCCCAGACATGATGCTCAGGATCAAGGTCGTTCGTGCTTGGGTGAAGGCCCATCCGGATGACCTTTTTTTTGGAGGCTCTGCTAGCTGATGGCATCCATCGTCGGTACTTGGCTCCCTCAGCCAATTGCACTCCGACATAGGCTTCCTGATAAGGGAGGTCACGTCCCAAGTCTGCAGCCACTAGCCCAGCCCGTCGGTGGAAGGGAAAGGAAAAAAGCCCCGGAGGATTTCTCTTGCCAGATCCGGCTTTGATGACCTCCCCGTTCCTCCCGGAGGTCTTTCTACGGTGGTGCTCGTTATCCTGCCCAAGCCATCATTGCCCAAAAAGATGACGATGATAGCTAACTTTTCTTGTGCCGTGCTGCTGGCTTAAAGAGTTGTTGCAGATGTTCAACCTGAGCCGCCGGTTCTTGGGTCTGCTGCTAAAACCGTTCCTGCTATCAAGGTTGCCTTAGTTGTTGATGGCGGGTTCTCCTTTGGCCGAGGTAGCCACGGTGCCTACGGCCCTTGTGAAGGACAAGGAGTCTGTTGATGAGATCCCTGTGGACTTTTGCTCTACGGCTTTGGTGAGTCGTGCCGTCCGCATCCACATGGTGGATAGTAGGCTCAAGAGGCTATTCGCTCATGTAAGATCTTTGCTTGCAAACTCACCACACTTCTTGTTCATTTCTTTCTTTGATTTTGACTTAGACTTCCATGGCAAGGCTTGGAGAGTCTGGCAGTGTTCATTGTGGATGGCCGAGAGGAGGTGGCAAGCGAGAACGGAGCACTCCATTCGCTCGCACAACTGGCGCCTACACAATTGGCTTTATGTTGTATCGCGGAGGAGCGAAAGGAGAGAGAAAAGGTTGAGGAGGCCTTCGTTGACTTGTCGAAGTCCCAGAATGAGGTTGGCACTCTTCGTCTCGAGGCAGGGCTTGCCTTCGAGGCGAGGGAGGGGCTACAAAAGTCTCTTGATGATTGTCAGTAGGAGCTTGAGTAGATGCAAGCCAAAAATCAGGAGCTGCACAAATGGTAGCACTCTGACGGTCGGACGAACAAGTGGCTGATGGAGCGGTTTGAGGAGGCTTCTAAGTCTCTGGCGGACAAGAGAAAGGCCCTGGAGGAGGAAAGGAAGCGGATGAGGGATCTGTAGGCTGATTAGGTTGAGGCAGGATGCGCTTTAAAGGCCTGTGATGCTACCATCCGGGGTTTACGCAAGGAGTTGTCTAATGTCCGTGGCGTCTGTGATGATGCCTGGTACCTTAGTTACAATGACGGCTTGGAGCGGATGATGACTCATGTTCTCCAGAATCCCCAATGCAATCTGAGGGCTCTGGGTGTGCGAGAGCTTCCTCTGCATGAAGTGTTCGTGGAGCGAGATGCTCTCCTTGAGAGGGATTTAATCCCGAGTGCCCTTGGGGGTAACTCTGTATGGAACAATGCCGCCCGTTGATGGCTGCTTCTCCTCGGCTGCACTCTATGTGTCTTATCCGATGGGTCTTGCTCTTCTTTGTTGTTCGAGACTTTGGCTTCAAACCTCCTATTCCAAAGCTCAACCTCACCTTGTTCGTACATAAATGCAGCCTTTTTCTTCATATCCTACATCTGAGCTCGTCTTCGAGGTGACTCTTGTCCTGCTTCCCAACCTAGCCTTCAGCCTTCACTTTCGCCCACTCCAGCACACAACACTTCTTCTTAAGCTCCAAAATTACCCTTTTATCTTCATCTCGCCCTCCTGTCTTCACCTTCTCCAACTTTTTCTCGCGCCGGCCCCTCTTGGGCAGGTGGGCAGCGTTTTGGTAGTTGTTGTCAACATACGACTCAATTATATGCACATGAAGAGTAATGATCTCAAAACACTTCTTGAAAAGTACTTAAGTATTTATAGTTGACCATGTGATATGATTTCTCCCCTAGTTAATGGTATCGCTCGTTGTGTATATGACAATCACGTGTTCTGTGATTAGTGTGGCATGACTAATATCATTGAATAAGCACACACATTCACCATATATATGGAGGTCAATGTGAATAGGTATGTCGACAGGCTCTTAGGTTGGATCACCCACACAAGTGATCGTTTCTAGTTCTTGCATGGCAGCGTAGAGACAAGACATTGTACTTCACATGTAAAGTTATTTGACACAAATATATATACAATATATATATATATATATATATATATATATAGATGCACACACATGATGTCCCTTTAGCTAGTCTTAGATAAGGTACTTATTTTTTGTTAAAATTGTGCATGAATAGCCCATGATTCATGCAACTTATTTTTATTCGGATGGGAGTTTCTCTTTAAGTGCTTTTGATGGCGAGTAAATGGAGGGATTTGGGTTAAGTGTTACAACAGTAACTAGACTAAGATATATATTGAGTTTAGATATATACTTTTCTTTGTAATGAGAACACTACGAAGTGTAGTATTTATTTATTTATTATTTTTTTATACCACACACTTTTTTTTAAAAGGAGAATGGAACCTCAATAACTTTATTATCCTCACTTATAGCAAAAGAAAACCTTTGAACCAACCAACTTTACAACTCCAATATCAAACTAACAAACCATAAAGCCCACCCAACAAAATAAGATCACCTTCTACATCTAACATAAGTCATACCCAATTTATCTAATCTATACAAGCCTCTCGAAGAATGTGGCAACTGACTAGCATTGAAGAAAAATAAATCCTCCCCCATGGAATTTCCCCCAGCGCTCCATGTTTCGCCAACACGTCAGCAACTTTATTACCTTCTTTAAATAAATGTTTGATAAAGAAATCAAAATCCTCCAAAAGACCCATCAATTGGTCCCAAAAATCCCAGAGATACCAGACTGTACAAACTCTATCCATCAACCAAGAAAATACAATCAAAGAATCACATTCTATATCAATTAAAAAATATCCCAGCTGCCGACAAATTTTAATTCCCTCTACAACGGACCAAAGTTCAGCTTCATTATTCATGCAATTACCAAAATGTTTAGAAAATGCAAACAATAATTTACCTTCATGATCCCGAAGGATTCCCCCTCCACCTCCAGACCCCGGATTACCGAGAGATCAACCGTCTAGATTCAATTTAACTCTACCTGTACAATGCTTCAACCACCACACTATCATCGATTTAAGAGGTCTCTGCTGCACAATCGGAATGTCCATACCCTGCAACACTCGCACATCAGCAGACGAAAAACTTCTAACTTTCGATACATCCCTTACAAGAGCACGAACCCAATATTTAATTGAGGCCCAAACTTCAAAAAAATTTTCAAGTCTACCTTCCATCCTCGCAACACACCTCATCTTCCATAACCTCCATGTAACTATGCTTGGAATTAAACCCAAAAGAGTACCCAGTTGAGTTTGCCTTCTAGCTATACTAAACCACAATTGTACCCTATCCCTCCAAGACTGATTCAACATGAAAGGAATTTCCAGCTCAACTGAAATCTTCTTCCAGATTGATGACAGAAATTCTCCTTTACAAAATACATGATCAAAATCCTCCAAATGTCCCTCTGCACAACAATCACAACAAGACGCTAAAGGTATACCCAACTTTCTTACTTGATTATCAACACTCAAACAGTTGAAGGATGCTTTCCACATACAAATCGAAATTTTCTTTGGCAGTAATTTATTCCATATCCACATTGCCCAATCAAATCTTGGCATTTTTAATCTGAGAAAGTCCCATGCCGACATTGTTGAAAACATCCAATTTTTATCAAGCAACTATATTAGAACATCTTTTAAATTCCTCAAAGACCTTACATGCACCATAACAACACTAGCCATTTGCACCCCCAACAACATCTCAAGTCTATCCACATCCCACCTATCATTAATAACAAAATCACAAATTTTAATCCTCGGATCATGGACTGCTCCCACTTCATCAAAAAGAGCACCCTACCCCATGAAATTGTCGAACCAAAGAGAGGCCTGCCCATTTCTAATTTTCCAGCGAGAATTCTGCAAAATAACAGGTAACCCCTCCACTATTCTCTTCCAAAAAATTGACCCTGTATGTTCCTCTATACACAAAGATACATGACATTTTTTCACAGACTTCGCCCTGAAAAATCTCGACCATAAAGAGTCCTGAGATAACAAATTCCACCCAAATTTCAACAACAAGGAACTCTGCACCTCTTCCAATTTTCGCAACCCGATATCCCTTCCTCCACCGGCACGCAAAGCTTCTTCCAAGATCGCCACTTTCTTTTATTCTTACCACCATACTCTCCCTAGAAAAAAAAATCAGCAAACAACCCATTCAATTTTCGAATAATAGCTTTAGGAATTGGAAGAACCGAAAGCAAATGAATAGGTAAACTAGAAAGCACGTGTTTCAGCAAAATTAATCTAACCCCTTGAGAAAGAAGACGACATTTCCATCCTGACAGCTTTTTCTTTACCCGATCCAGTAATGGACTGAAATGCCTAATCTTTAATCTTCCATCCATAATTGGAGCACCCAAATAAGTGAAAGGAAACTGATCCTCTGAAAAACTAGTATCCATCAGCAACTGTCGAGTTCCCCTAAAAGATAATTGCTTAGAAAAATAGATTGTTGATTTATCAAATTCACCCTTTGTCCTATCCATGTTTCATAGTTCTTCAAAACACCGATTAAACAGCTCACCAAACTCTTGCTACCATTTACAAAAACAACCACATCATTAGCATACAAAAGATGTGAAACTCTCGGTGCATTCACAGGATGTGAGAAAGGTAAAATCCTTCCTTCCGAGATTCTTTTATTAAACAACCTTGAAATCACTTCCTACAAGAGAATAAAAAGATATGGAGACAACGGGTCACCTTGTCGTAGCCCCCTTTTGGACTTGAAAAATTTCCTATATTTATCAAAACCAAGGAGTAGTCACACAATTATTTATCAAAGTGCGAAAACAATCGAGAATACCAATGTTGCGTAAAACATGGTCCAAGAATCGCCAATCCACTCTATCGTAAGCTTTGCTCATCTCAATTTTTAACATGATGCTAGCCCTAACCTTCCTATGCAAAAGCTTCGACATTTCTTGTGCTAAAGAAATATTTTCAAAAATGCTTCAACCCTTCACAAAAGCTCCTTTTTCAAGTGATATAATACTACCAAGAATCAACGATAATCAATAGATTAGAAGTTTAGAGAAAACCTTATAAATCACATTGTAAATACTGATCGGTCTAAACTTATCAAAACTTTGCAGACTCTTCACCTTCGGAATAAGAACAATATAAGACGATGTATAACATCTCGGAAGCTCATCACCCTTAAAGAATTCATTCAGTGCCTCCATGACATCATTTTGCACCAAATCCCAGCAGGCCAAATAAAAAGAAGACCCAAATCTATCAAGACCTAGGCTGCTGTCCATTGCAATCGACGAAAACACCATCTTCACCTCCTTCTCCGAAGGCACTACCTTCAAATATTCCACATCACGATCTGAAAGGACCTGCGAAAAAAAAAATCCAGGCTTGGGAGTAAACCCAAACCCTCTTGGGACAAGAACGTAAAATAACAAATAACACCATCATGGACCCTTTCCGGATAGTCTAACTGAACCGTTCGAGAGTCTCATCTCCTTCACACAAGAATTCATCATTCTTTGCGCAATGGTGGCATGAAAGAGCCTAGAATTTTTGCTTTGCTTTGAGCCAACCATGAAAGAGTCTCAACTCCATTTTTGCTTTGCTTGTTGAGCCAACCTTGTTTCCTCCCTTCTAGCCCAAACATCAAGCTCGGCTTTTGACACCAGGAATTCTTCTTCAACCACCTTAGAATAATTGGTTTGCAAAGAATTCTCTAGGACTTCTAATTGCTCCTCCAATTCCCAAATAATCCCATCAACTTTTCCAAACACATCTTTATTCCAATTACTCAATTTAATCTTCAAACTTTTCAACTTACCAGCCAAAGAGACAAGACCACCACTACACATTATTGGCTCCCTCCAAGAACTTTCTACTAACCTCAAAAGATCCACATGAGACACCCACATATTTTTAAACCGAAAAGAAGCCGTTTCATACCTTACAAAAGTCGAAGTAAGTTGAAAGAGAATCAGCGAGTGGTCTGAAGTGCGACGGCTAAGCAGCTGCGCCGAAGCATCTTCAAACTTGGACATAAAAATATTATTCACTAGCACCCGATCAAGCTTAACCCAACTCCTTGCCAAACCAAGCTGACCATTACACCAAGATAGTTGTCTCCCTTCCAAACTGAGATCCACAAGCCCACATCTACTAATACACCCATTAAAATCCTCCATAGCATTAACATGCCTCGGCTTCCCACCCACACGCTCCTCATCCGACCGAATTATGTTAAAATCTCCCAAGACTATCCAAGGGACACCCACATTAGAAAACTACACAAATGCTTCCATAGATCCTACTGTTCAACTTGAGAACATTTAGTGTAAACAAATGCCCCTAGCAAAGATACACCATTTTTCAAAAAACAACCCAGTAAAGGCTTGATTAGAAACACCCACAACATCCATCTGTATATCCTCTTTCCAACATACTCATAACTTTTCCCCAACCTCAATATTAGGACTAAAATTAGTGAAATTTAGAGAGTGAGACCAGCGTTGTTAAACCTCTACTAATTGAAATGGCTCAGAGAATGCCAAGATGGAAATATCAAATTTTTGAACTAACTTCCTCAACCTTCTTTTCGACGTACCCAAACCTTTAATGTTCCACACTAAAATTTTTCCAATCATAAATTCAACTTTTGGGGTTGGGCCTTCTCCCTTCGAGACTTCCTTACCATTGATTCTTTTTCTCCACCCAGTCTTGCGTCACATGACAGTGCATGTAAACCCGGATCCGAACAATAATCTTTCTGAGAAACCTATGCAACATCACAGTCCCATTCGGACAAGACCTCAAATCTGTTAAACTGAGCAATTTCATCATGTTGGTCATTGTTGACACAACCATCCTCCTCTAGCATCACACGATCCTCCTCACAAGGCCCAAACATAGCATTTTGCACATCCAAAACCACATTAGAATTCTTACTCTACTCTCCACAGCCTACATCGACCCCATCTTGACCCACCAGAGTAATCACCTCTCCCACTTCCAACTCCTCCCCAACCTTCTCACCCACTACCCTTACTGACCTCTCCTCACCCATCAAGCCAACTCCCTCCGAGTTATCCCCCTCTTGAGCAATAACCATCGTGTAACACCCCGTATTTTAGTGTATTTTTATTGAAAGATTATATTTATGTTATTCAAAAAAAAAATTATTCTTTTGTTTTAAAATTACTGGATTTTAATTGGGTTATTTTTAGGATTTTTAATTTGGTGAAAATTATTTTTATGTGCTTTCTTAATATTTATTTATTGTTGTGCATCTAAACTGCTTTTCATATTTAAATTAATTACTGTGAGATTTAATTATTTCAATTTGACTTTACCATTACGTTTAAATTATTTTATTTAATTTGTGGTTTTAAAATCATTTCCGTTGGATCATTTTCGTGACCCAAGTTATGAGGATTGGACCTAATTTCTTTTCCTCTTTTTTTCTTTCCTCTCCTTTTCTTTTCCTTCCTTTTTCTCTTTTTCCCTTATTTTCCTTCGGCTTCTTTCTTCTCCCGCACACGGACTCTCTCTCCCCTCTCCTCCGCCCGATCCTTCGTCCCCTCCCAGCGCCGCCGTCCGTCGGCAGTGGTCGACACCGCCCGGTCCCTTGCATTCCTCAGCTGCCGGCCGTCCTACCCCACCAATATCACCGCCGTTCGTGCCACCGTTAGCCCCCACGAGACCCACGCCGCGGCACTCTTTCCGCCGTTGCGCCGCCGTCGCACCGCCATTGTCCACCATCTTCCTACCACTTCATCCCCGACCTCTTGGCAACCCTTTGGACCCAACCCCAGCTCCGATCCGTCACCGGTGAAGCCCCACCAAGTCCATCTCCGATTTCGGCATTTTTGGCCTTAAACCACCCCTTGCGCCGTCATCCACGGCAAACCACCACCACCATTGGCTTCACCGACCTCTCTAGGCCCTACCCTATCATTTTGGGGTCTTCGTTTGTCTCCGTTGAAAAGTGGGTATTTGTGACCCACGGCCACAGTGTATTTTACACTGTGGTGTTGCTCAGACGTCGCCTTTTTCAGCTTTGTGATCCTTCGGAAATTATCTTATAGCGCTGTAAGTATTTCTCCAAAGAGTTCTCATGAATTTTATGTATTTTTGCACTAACGCATTTCACTGTATTTTTTGGCATGCCGGACTGAGTCCGAGAAGTACGGGGGTCGGATGGATTTGTGATTGGAGTTATTGGTTTGATTGGATTGGATTGGTTATTGGTTATTGATGGATTTTGGATTGGTTGGTTCATGTGCATTTCATGCATGTTCATGTTTGTAAAGGAAAACTGGGTTTTCGTGTATTGCATTCATGTTCACGTGTTTATGAAAACTGGGTTTTCATGTGAATGATTTGTTGGGTGCGTGTGTATCACGAACCCCAAGCCGAGATGGGGTATTATCTCGGTGGAGCTCCTCTGGTTACTCGGGAGCGGAATAAACTGAGTAACGTCCCCTGGATTGTCGCTGGGCGACGATGGGATCGGACGAGAGGGTCTCGTGCCGACTCCGTGGTCCTTCTGCTGGTGAGGACTAGAGGATGTCTGGCCATGTACGCGCTGGGCGCGGAACTGGGCATCGCTCGTTGTGTAGTGGATGTACCCACGAACGTGTTGGGCGCGTAAGTGGGCATCGCTACAAAGCCAGGGTGTGCGGATGACCCATAGGGGAGATCATGGTGCATACACTAAAAATGGACTATTTTCTGAGAAAATAGCGTGTGTTGGATTTTGTGTAATTCATTTTCTGGGAAAATGTTTTACGGTGTATTTTTGGGCCAAATGAGATTTTGGCGTGTGTTGGAAAATTAATCATTTTCGGGGAAAATGATGTTTTGAGGAAAAATGCATATTTCATCATATGCATGCATGTTAGTTGTATTAAGTGCATTTTTATTCCTGAGATTATTTTGGGTTATACTTACCTGCGGTACCATTCTGTGGTAACGCAGATTTTGATGCAGATGAGGAGGAAGAGGGTGAGCCTGAGGAGACGGCTCCGCCCGAGGAGTGATCTGGGATCACTGTTTATTGTTACTTTATTTTACCCTTCTGTATTTTCGGGACATGTGTTAACTTTATTTTAGATGACTGTATAACTGCTTTAAAACTTTACTGATGTTTACTTGTATTTAAATTCTGGTACTTAGTTGACTAATCCGCTGCGTTGTTGTTGTACACTGTTGCATGTACACACACTTGGCACGTTCGTTGGGATGTGTGACCGTGTTGTCATCATCTCGGCGTCTCGATTCCCGTATTTCCTCTACATGGGGGTCGGGGGCGCCACACATCGGACCCTGCATCTCTTTATCATTCTAAACCCTTGCACTCTGTGAATCTTCCTTTTGACCAACCTCCTTCCAAACTTTGTCATCACCCTCCTTCCGAGGCACCCTAGGCTCCTCCTTCCTCACAAGTTTTACTTTAACCCTGTCACCAGCATGACAAACCACTGCAGTATATCCCTGTCGAAAACATTTAGAACAAAAAAAACCTCTCTTTTCATAGACAACTTCTTCCCATAAAGTATTTTCCTAACCAATTACTAACGGAAAACCAGAAATAGGTTCATCTTACAGATCAACCTCCACGCACAACCTCACCCCCGTGGCCCTAGCCTCGACAGAGGCCGCGCCGCAAGCCAAACGAAGAATGAAAATGAACCCTAGCAGAGGAAAGAAAAATCATCCTGCCACATCAGCATTTTTGCACATTTATACCACACACTTGTTGAAGGAAAAAAAATAAAAAGATGTAGTGTAGTATTTATTGCATGCATACTATTTGTACTTTTTCAACGGACAGGATAAGAGAGCGATCAATTGATTTCTGTTTACTCACCATGTCAGTCCTATATATGCTGTCATTATTTGGTAACCATATTTATGCCCAGTTATTGGACAATTACTAAACCTAGCTTTCCTATGCTTATGAAGAATGGACTGAGACCGTGGACAGGAACTTAGTCGTCCTTATTCCAAGATATCTAATTGAGAAAAGTCTGTTAATTGATTTACAAAACTTCGTAATCCAGTTTATAGAGAGAGAGTTTTGCTCCTTAATGATAACATGTTCAATAGATTCTATTGAACTACACTTCATTTCCAGTGACCCGATCAAAGTTTCATGATAACATGTTCAAATTTCACTACTTGAAAAAATAATGGGCCAGAAAATAAATATTCCGAAGGAGAGTTAAATGCATATATAAAGGAATACACCCAATAATCGAAAGTAGCTGATAGCACAAAGATAAAATTCTAGAGCTTGAAAAAAAAGTAAATTTATTGTGTTTGCTCACTATTACTTTTCGTTTAAAAGATACAAAAGAAATGTTGCAGACAAATATTAAATATTAAGATTATTCGATCACCAATATTTTCTATCTGGTCCAAATATCTTGTATGATTTGGAGATCTAGAGATAGATAATCATATAACATGTGATCAGTCCTACTGTATTTAATGCAGTGGGATATATATCCACATACTCATGATGAATCATATATCTTTCTCCGAATTATATATATATATATATATAAATATATAAGGTGTATGAATTGAAATTTCATAATATGTCACATGCACCAAACCAGATCAGTATACACTACAAGGAAACAGACCTTTTCTAATGCGAGTTTAATGAATTGAAATCGTCTTAATAGCTCTTGTTTCTTGTATGACGTAAGTGTATGAATTTTAACGTAATCCATATAATACAAGTGAGAAACCCTAGTCCGTTAGAAGATAATCTCACCATCAAAGAAGCGAATTACTTATTATCATTGAAGCATCTTTCTTAATTTAATGAATTGGATTAGGATCAGGAATATAATATGGCTATTATAACGTCAGGGATGGAGCTGATCACTTTGGTAATATTCGACAAGAGATGCTCGATCATCGTCATCATCATGTATCTATCTAGCTCCCCGGCCACTGTTTTAATTTCATGAATTGTATATCGTCTCTCCATTAATTCCTAGTTAATTAAGTCGGTTGTCTTATGTCCATAATGCCTGTATTAATTTATCCAAAACAAGGTGTTTGGTAGGCACTAAAACCCAATCACACACTGCCCTTTCATTCATTAGGGCCCCATGGTCGGTGCCGGCCATCCATGCCCCTTGCTTTCTTCACTTTATATATATATATATATATATATATATATATATATATATGTATATGTTGCTCTCTCTCTATATATAACGTAGCTGGCATAGTAGTACTGCTAGATCTAAGAGTCTGAGTTATCGGGTTTTGAGTGCTGTAATTCTTTTAGTTTTTGGAGAGAGCAAACATGGTGAAGTTAGGTTTTGGGAGCTTTGGTGATTCTTTCAGTGTTGGGTCTCTCAAAGCTTATTTGTCAGAGTTTATTGCCACCCTTCTTTTCGTTTTTGCAGGCGTCGGCTCCGCCATTGCTTACAGTAAGTACTGGCAATTCCAGCAAGCCATATTCCTAGCTAGAATTTGTTCTGGCATTTCATGAAGGCCTGCATGCATGGACGTAACAAAAAAACGTTGTAATTTTGTTTGATTTAATTAATTGTTTGTATAGGTAAGCTCACATCGGATGCAGCCTTGGAGCCCTCTGGCCTCGTAGCGGTGGCTCTGGCCCACGCCTTTGCACTTTTTGTTGGTGTGTCGATTGCAGCCAACATCTCCGGTGGCCATTTGAATCCAGCTGTTACGTTTGGATTGGCAATCGGAGGCAACATCACCATCCTAACTGGAATTTTCTACTGGATATCTCAATGCCTTGGTTCCATTGTTGCTTGCCTACTCCTGCAATTCGTCACTAATGGCGAGGTACGTACGTACGTACGTACATTTCCCAGAAAAACTAGGATAATATTTTATCAGATTCATCGTAAAGTGATTTTTATGAAATTAACTTTCATTTTTTGGAGGGAAATTTCTCTGAAATAAATGATGATCAGTTCAAAAGCAGCTTTCTAATGCATGGGTCAACACCTAGTTAAAAATCACTGGGCTCGTTTGTTTTCACATATGAAATAAGATAAAAGTTAAAAGTTAAATAAAATATTATTAGAATATATTTTTTTAATATTATTTTTATTTTAAAATTTAAAAAATTTGAATTGTTTATTTTATTTTATACGAGAATTTGAGAAAGTTTTAACGATTAAATGAGATGAGATGAGATGAGATGAGATGACCGGTTGTGAAAATAAACTATGTCTAAAATAAATAATAATATTTGATATAATATATATGGTGAGCCAATTAATATTTAACTTGAATTTGGCAGAGCGTCCCAACACATGGAGTAGCCTCAGGAATAAGCGCAATCGAAGGAGTGGTGATGGAGATTATCATCACATTTGCACTCGTCTATACCGTCTATGCCACGGCTGCTGACCCCAAAAAGGGCTCCATCGGCATAATCGCACCGATTGCAATTGGGTTCATTGTTGGGGCAAACATCCTAGCTGCAGGTCCATTTTCTGGTGGCTCCATGAACCCAGCCCGATCTTTCGGCCCCGCCGTTGTCAGTGGAGACTTCTCCGAAAATTGGATCTATTGGGTCGGTCCACTTATTGGGGGAGGCTTAGCTGGGCTTGTTTATGGTGACATTTTTATTGGGTGCTATACTCCAGTCCCAGCCAGTGAAGACTATGCATAAAGACATCAGAGATCAGTTCTTTGTTTTGGGTTTTTTCTTTCTTTTGGGATTGAAGCTTGTGCTTATCAATCAGTATCCATCCAAGAAAGAAATGGTTGTATGTGACAAATAAAATTGTGAGCAATGTGACTCTCTGTTTGTCTTGTTTTAGAATTATTCCTTTTTTATCATTACGAATGTCATGTGGAAGTAAATTTGCTTTGGGACGGTAAGAGAATTTCTATTTTCATTGGTAAACCAGCTTTTTTTAATTGGACTATCTAATTTGGTCTTCGTTTGAGTGAATTGAGATCATCTTAACGCCGAGAGTACCTAGTGAATTGGATTATCTAGTTTGGGTACTGAGAATATCTCAAATATTCTTATAATACTTCATTATTATTTATTATTTTATTATTATTTTTCACTACTATTCAATATTCTATCATTACTTTTTCACTACTATTCATAAAATACTTGAAAATACTTCAATATTGGAACTTACAATTTAGTCAAACAATTATAGAAAATCTATATAATCATCAGAGTATATAGTTCGTTCAACCATGCTGGTATCTCATTCTCCTCTAAAAATTTCATCAATTAATCCTATAACTTAAGTTTTGAATGGCTCCACCACCCGATGGGCCTCAGAAGGGTTTCGGCCGAGATTGCACAGAATTAATACACCACTTCTTGTTTCTCCTTTTTTTTTTAGTAGTATATATTGGTGTGTGTATATATATATATATATATATATATATATATATATATATATATATATATATATATATATATATATATATAAGGTGAAAGCAACATGCAATGCACGTTTGTTTAGTTTATATTTAATTTTTTTTGTTAAGAACTAATTTTTTATTAATAAAGACGTAATGTTTTTGGTTAATTAAATAACGATGTAATATTTATGTAATTTATAAATAATTACTCGCTGTGATATATTATAAAAGAAGAGCATTAATAGAAGCTATAATATGGTTATGAAAAATAATATGTAAAAATGATTATTTGTAAAAAAATAATATGTATTTTATAAAATGATTGATTTCACTTAATAATTTAAGGCATAGTGCCTTAATAATAATTTTTTTTTCCTGATAAGTAGAAAAGAACAGTATTTTTTTTTTTTTGACAAGTAGAAAATAATAGTACTTAGAGAAATGATATCTATTTTCTTCCAATTATCATTCTCATTGATAAAAACTAACGGAAAAGTTATCCTATTAGTTGATTCCTTATAAAAATAATTTCTTCCTATTAAATCATTCTAATTGACCAGCACATCTACAAGTCTACTATAATACCTCACCAACACTTTTGAGAGAAACAAACACAAATCTCATGTTACAATCAATAGCTTAAAAAACTGGAAAATATAATCACCATTACCAACCAATTAGTGAGAATCAAGTCACAATATTCCTTTATTATACCTATTGACGAGCAACTCTCAACAGACGAGCAACTCTCAACAGATTCAACACCTGCTGTTGAAGTAGTTCCTACAACGTAGGAGTAGGATATGATGATCCTGTTTTTGAATTACAAATTTACGTTAGTATTGTAATCACGTAGTTTGAATTTTAAATACTCAACAATAACTACAACAGAAGCAATAGTCTAGGACTTCTGTTATACCAACAGCTTATATATACGTAACCATGTATACGTTCAATATATGAAAAACAGAGTTTTTCTCAACCTCCTAGTCTTCGTGTTTTTCTATATGGTATCAGATTGAGCCATTTGACCAACGTCCTTTCATATCCTCTCCGTCCTCAACAATGCCAGATACCTCTTCTCCTCCTCTTCCATCCCTTATTACCCCACCCACCATCAATGTCATCAAGCTTTCCCGTGAAAATTATCCTGTCTGGAAAGCTCAACTTTTACCCTTCTTCCGTGGCCAGGGTCTCTTAGGCTACATTGACGGCACCACCACCATCCCCTCTACACAACTTCAAGTTGTCAATTCTGAAACTAATCTCATTTCTACCATTCCTAACCCTCTCTATGAACACTGGCTACGTCAAGATGCTATTATTCTTGCTATTCTTTTCTCCACTATTTCTGAAACCATCTTAGTACAGGTAGTTTCCCACACGACTTCTGCTAGTGTATGGCATGCCTTACAAACCTCCTTCTCCTCTCAATCACGAGCCCGTATTATTCAGTTGCGTACTGATCTTGCTACTGCTCGCAAAGGTCCACTCTCTGCTACTGACTATTTTATGCAGATAAAACGCTACACTGATGAACTGGCCAGTGCTGGTCAACCGCTTGCCTGTGATGAGATAATCACATACCTTCTTGCCGGTCTCGGCCATGACTATGATCCATTTGTAACTACTATTTCTGCTCGCAAGGATCCTGTTACTCTCGAAGAATTTTACTCTCTTCTTCTCACAACGGAGTCTCGATTGTCTCATACTAATCAGCCCTTACCACAGGCTTCTATCAATGTTGCTACTCGACAGGCTCAACAACATTCCTTCCGTGGTCGTGCTAATTATAAAAACAGGGGGCGCGGTTTCCGTGATTCCTCTCAACAGCCTAATTTTTCTGGACGAAGTCAGTCCACTCGCAATACTATTATCTGCCAAGTATGTGGCAAGCCTGGCCACACAGCAAAAAAATGCTTCCATCGGTTTGACATAACCTATGCTGCAAACTCTGATCAACGCAATCCAGTAGCAATGGTGGCTTCAAACTCTTCACCATCTGAAAATGACTGGCACCCTGACACTGGTGCAAACTCATCACCTCACCAATGATATAGCCAACCTCAATTTGCGAAGTGAAGATTATGATGGTGCTGATCAAATACATGTAGGCAATGGTGCAGGTTTGCAAATTTCTAAAATCGGTTCTACCTCTCTTTCTATTTCTGCCAAACCGTTCATCTTAAATCAAGTTTTGCTTGTTCTTGACATCCATAAAAACTTAGTTTCCGTCCAACAATTCTGTCATGACAATAATGTTTTCTTTGAGTTTCACCATGATTTTTTTGTTGTTAAGGATTACTTGGGCAGACTCCTTCATCGAGGGGCGTTTAAAGACGGATTATATTCCTTCTCTCGCTCAGCTACCTCTCTTCATCCTCTTTGTTTCTCTGCAATTCGTGCTTCATACAAGTTATGGCATCAACGTCTCGGTCATGCTTCTCCTCCTATCGTTCAACAAGCTGTGTCAACTTTTACTCTTCCAGTTGCAAATAAAAGACAGCCAGTGTGCTCCGATTGCCAAAGTGCTAAGAGTTGTGCTCTCCCTTTTAAATCCCGTCATCAAAGATCCAAGTTTCCTCTTGATTTAGTTTATAGTGATGTATGGGGGCCAGCTCCTACTATCTCTAACTCTGGTTGTCGTTATTACATTTCATTTTTAGATGACTGCACTAAGTTCTTATGGCTTTTTCCATTGAAATTAAAGTCTGATGTTGCAACTCTTTTTCTTCAATTTCAGTCTTACGTTGAGCGATTCTTTGACCGAAAAATCAAAATGTTCCAATCCGATTGGGGCGGTGAGTTTCGTGCGTTAACGACTCATTTTCAAAAGACTGGTATTCAACATAGAATTGCTTGCCCACACACCCATCAACAGATGGGTGCCCTTGAACGGAGACATAAACAAATCGTAGAAGTCGGTCTATCCATGCTATCCCATTCGTGTCTACCCCAACAATTCTGGGAAGACGCTTTTCTTACAGCCGCCTACTTGATAAACCGACTTCCTACGCCTATCTTACAAAATAAGTCACCGTTTGAAATTGTTTTCAAGCAAAAACCAGACTATCATTTTTTAAAAGCCTTTGGGTGTGCCTGCTGGCCTTACTTACGTCCCTTCAATAAACATAAAATCGACTTCCGCTCCAAAACATGCATTTTCATAGGTTATAGTCTAAATCATCATGGCTATAAATGTTTGGACCTTGCAACAGGTAAAATTTATGTCTCCCGTCACGTTATCTTTGATGAAAAATCCTTTCCGTATGAAAAATCACCTACACCCGAATCCAAAGACATCTCTCATACAGTTTCGTTGTCCACTTCTATTACTGCTCCCTCCCCTGTTTCTTCTCCTATCTTACCAACTGCAGGTACATTGCAAGTTGCATCACCACCTATATCAATCTGTGCAGCACCATCAGTATCAGTAACTCCCCAAGTTGAGGCTCTTTCATCCAGTCAACTTCATGTTCCACCAGATGACAGTCAGCAAGTGACCAACGAGACCTTCAGCTCAATGCAACCAAGCTGCCAAAATACACATCCCATGACTACACGGTCCAAAAATAACATCAGGAAACCAAAACAAATTTCAGATGGCAGCATTGTCCATCCTCTTCCCCGAGCGTTGCTCACTGCAGTCAATCCTGCAACTCATGAACCATCCTGCTATACTGAAGCAGCAAAACATCCTCATTGGCGAGCAGCGATGAACCTGGAGTTTGATGCGCTACTTCAAAACCATACATGGGACCTAGTTCCTCCTGATCCTCATGCTAATATCGTCGGATGTAGGTGGATCTTTAAAATAAAGCGCCATGCAGATGGTAGTATCGAGCGCTACAAAGCGCGACTGGTGGCAAAGGGATACCATCAACAACATGGTGTTGACTATAATGACACTTACAGTCCCGTAATCAAACACGCCACTGTCCGTCTCGTGCTATCGATTGCCGTATCTAGAGGTTGGTGCCTTCGCCAAATCGATATACAAAATGCGTTTTTACACGGCTCACTGCATGAAGATGTTTTCATGGTTCAACCTCTCGGATTCCAACACCCGCAATATCCCAATCATCTGTGTAAACTTAAACGATCCTTATAAGGTCTACGACAGGCCCCCAGAAAGTGGTTTTCTCGGTTGGCAGATGCCCTCTTACAGCTTGGCTTTGTTGATAGTAAGGCAGATTCTTCTTTATTCATCTACCATTCTCAATCTCATGTTATATTTTGTCTCATCTACGTAGATGATATAATTCTTACTGGATCTGATACACAACTTGTCAACAAGCTGATTACTACCTTACACAAAGAGTTTGCAGTTAAAGATCTTGGCAATTTATCTTATTTTTTGGGAGTTGAAGCTCTCCACTCTGTGGATGGACTTTATTTAACACAGCGCAAGTATATCGTCGATCTCCTGAAACGATCTAAAATGGATCGCTGCAAGCCATGTGTTACTCCTATCGCAACTACCTCGCATCTGTCAGTAAATGATGCAGGTGATTTTCCGGATCCATTTTTGTATAGGAGTATAGTTGGAGGATTACAATATTTATCTTTCACAAGGCCTGATATAGCTTACTCAGTTCATCGCGTAAGCAAATTCATGCATAACCCGAAAGAATCACATTGGCAGACAGTAAAAAGAATTCTCAGGTTCTTAAAACACACGGTTTCGCATGGTCTCTTCATTTCACGCCAAAATTCACTTCAATTTCAAGCCTTCTCGGATGCCGACTGGGCAGGTGATCGTGATGATCGAAGATCGGTGGGTGCTTATTGCATCCTTCTCGGACAAACTCCAGTTTCTTGGAGCTGCAAACAGCAAAACACAGTAGCAAGAAGCAGTACTGAAGCCGAGTACAAAGCTCTTGCAAACGCTGCTGCCGAACTTCAGTGGTTACAATCTCTCATGCTGGAACTTGGACTTCAGATGGTTAATCCGCCAGTGTTGTGGTGCGACAATATTGGGGCGACTTATTTGACTGCAAACCCTGTATTTCATGCACGGACAAAACATATTGAAATAGATTTTCATTTCGTCCGTGATCTTGTCGCCAATAAAAAAATTCTAGTCCGTTTCATTTCCAGCCAAGATCAACTAGCGGATCTTCTCACCAAACCACTAGCAGCTACTCGGTTCAGATTGTTATCTTCCAATCTCAGTGTCCAAGATATTCCCCTGAGATTGAGGGGGCGTATTGACGAGCAACTCTCAACAGACGAGCAACTCTCAACAGATTCAACACCTGCTGTTGAAGTAGTTCCTACAACGTAGGAGTAGGATATGATGATCCTGTTTTTGAATTACAAATTTACGTTAGTATTGTAATCACGTAGTTTGAATTTTAAATACTCAACAATAACTACAACAGAAGCAATAGTCTAGGACTTCTGTTATACCAACAGCTTATATATACGTAACCATGTATACGTTCAATATATGAAAAACAGAGTTTTTCTCAACCTCCTAGTCTTCGTGTTTTTCTATAATACCTGGTTGAGGCAGCCCTTTGTTCGTGAAAATCAAATGTGTAGACATGCCCTGTAGGAGCAATGGCCCTTACAAGTGACGTAGTTAAAGATCCACTTCTAGTCCCAGATTCAAGAACCAAACAACCATGAACTATTTCCAAGTACATGATGACAAGGCTAATATCAGTAATATAGAGAATCTGGGTCTTGTGACTTGGAACCAGAGTCCACAATTCAGGAGTTGGAGCTAACAAGTAAATAAAACCACCCTTGTTGCTAAAAACCTTGGTTCCAAAGGATTTTCCAATCCAGTCTGAATGTTTGAATACACCAAATCGGTTCTGAAGCACTGAATCCTTGCATACTTTAAGAGCCTTCATGTTGACATGCCTCTCATAGACAATAACCAAATCTCCATCACAAATGCTATGACTAAAAGATAACTTTTTGTTTGGATCGACAGACAACATCCTCAAAATCCTGATATTGTAAAATAAAATACAATAGCAGCACCTGCAAAAATTAAAATCGTATAAAATGAAAGTGTACCAGCTAGTAATATGTGTAAGAATATAAAAAGTGTTGAATAACATTTTGTACATTGCTATTTGATGTTTTGTAGGAAGCTGTCTGATGGGAACTAAAGTGGGCCTAGTCTTAAAGATCTTTTGCAAGTTCCTGATGGGTCAATTACAAGATCAAGAGCCAAGAAGATCAATGAGGTGATACAATCAACTTGGGACGAGTCTGGCAAGAGCCCAAATTGTTTAATTCATTTAAAAGACTTATTTTATTAGTTTAGAATAATTAGATTTATTATGAGAATGACTTAAGAGGGGCATCTATTCAAGGGCAAGTTGAGAAAATTATTATTTTTTATGAATTAGGGTTTTTGGAAAGGCCTTGTATTTTGGCCAATGACTTATTTGGAAAATTACTTTTTAGGAACTAGGGTTTCAAGATGTTACTGTAGCGTTACTGTAACCACGACACTGTTCATCTAGGGGCATTTTGGGTAAAAGGATCTTTATTTTAGCTAGGATTTTAATTAGGTTTTGGTTTAAATACTCTTTGTAGTCTCATATTAAGAAGTTTATGAAATTTGATGAATTTATTCATTGTGAGTTGAGTTTTACTCATTTTGTTCGTAAATGAACTTTTGAACTTATCAAAGGTAAATCACAACCTTTGTGGCTTTCTTCCTTTGTAATCTGGGTTCTTGAGACGAGTTCTTCAACGGGTCTAAATTTTAATATAATCTAGGTTCTTGAAACGTGTTCTCATCGGATCTAGATTCTCCATCATTTGACTTGATTTTGGCTTTCTTGGAGAGTTTTCAAATTGATTGTGGGTTCAAGGGATTCCTTTCCCGCAGGTTCATATTATTTGGTATCAGAGCCAGGTTTCCAATTAGGTATGATTCTATCTTTTAATTTCTTGCATCTTGAAATTTAATTCTGGAGCTTCATTGTTCTAGGGTTGAAAAAAAAAAAAAGTAGGCTACCGAAATTCTTAGGGTTTTTTTTTATTTGACTGAAATTTGCATCTCCTAGGGTTTCAAAATTCTAGAGTTTTCTGCATCTATAAGTTTGTCAATTGCTTGGAGTGCCATTCCATTGATTCTCTTCTATTTTATTGTCAATTTTAGTGTGCTTGAATTCAATTGCTTGATTTTCATAATTGAGTATTGGTGTTTATGATTTAATTAGGGAGAAAGAGAAAAGAAAAGAAAATAAAGGAAAGGAAAAGAAAAGAAAAGAAAGGAAAAGAAAAGAAAAAATCGAAAAAAGAAGAAGAAGAAGAAGATAAGAAAATGTAGCATATTCAAAGGTTGCTACATAGTTACAACAAAGAGAAAGAAAACATTTGTTGATTGAAATTTATCATCAAAGGGGTTGAATACATATTTCTAGTTGGTATCATGTTTTATAAATACTCTTTCCCTTGTATAAATTCATTGAGTCTCATGTCATTTTATTCCTTCCTTGTTTCTTATTCTTGTTTCTTAAACCTATTGCTGGTTGGAATAATATAAGGTTGTATTGTCTTGATTTAGTTCAACTAGTTCTTAAATAACTTGAGCAGGAATACTATTGAGGTAAAAGACAAGAGAATGTTAGACTATTATCGGGAAAAAAACCATTAAGAGTGAAACACGAGTGGAGTGCCATTATTCGAGTGTAAACATGAAAGGGAGTATGTGAGGTTTTCCACTAACATTGTTTTTGTGCGGCATATTATGATATCTCATAGAAGTGATTAATCACCAAAGAGTGTGGCAACGTGAGTCTAGAGGCATTGAGTGAAGTGAGGGATATTGGGTGAAGTGAGGGATATGATGGATCATCAAGAAGCGATAATTAGAAATCTCCAGGTGAGGAGAGATAGAGGCAACGTGAGTCTAGTGTTGAAAATGGGTATCAGAAAGAAGAGTATGGTGATTCTCTTGTTACTATGCGTGCACTCAATACACAACTTACGATGGATGATACGGAGCAGCAGAGCGAGAATATTTTTCATACTAGATGCCACATCAACAACAAGGTATGTAGTATGATCATTGATTTGAGGAGTTGTATTAATTTGGCTAGCAGTACTTTAGTTGATAAATTAAATTTTCCTACCTTGAAACACCCTAGACCATATAAGTTGCAGTGGTTGAGTGTTTGTGAGGAGATTAGGGTAAATAAGCAAGTGCTAGTTTCTTTTTCAATTGGAAAATACTAAGATATGGTGTTTTGTGATGTAGTGCCTATGCATGCTAGCCATATTTTGTTTGGGAAGCTATGGCAGTATGATAAGAAGGTGATCCATGATGGGTTAAGGAACATGTACAGTTTTGAAAAGGATGGAAAAACAATCAAACTTGCTCCTTTAATTCCAACACAGGCCCATGAGGATCAACTGAAATTGAAAAGTGAGATTGAGCAAAAAAGTAAAAGTGAGGATGAGATTGAGAAAAAAAGAAATAGTGAGACTGAAAAAGAGAGAGAGAGAAAAATGGGGGAGAAAAATAATTAGGGTGAGGCTAAAACCTCAAGAAAAAAAGAGAATGAGTTGCAAAAATATTATGAGGCTGAGAGTTTAAAAAAAGAGGAGAGTGGAAGAAAAAGAGAGCGTGAAACTGAAAAAGAGAGTGAAAGGAAAAAGAGAATGAGGCCGAAACATCAAAAGAAAGAGAGAGTGAAAAAGAAAATAGAGAGGTAGTTGAGAGTCAAGAAAAAAGAGTGGAGCCACAAGAGGAAAAAAAAAAAAGAGAGATTGCAAAGAGAAACAGAAGACAAAAGAGAGTTTTTATGCTAAGGCAAGCTTTTACACTAATGAATTTAATGACTCTTTGCCTAGTATTGTTGTTTCTTTATTGCAGGGATATGAGGTCATGATTCCTAGCAGTGTGTTTAGTGGATTGCCACCAATTAGGGAGATAGAGCACAACATTGATTTTGTGCCAGGTGCTTCAATTCCTACCCGGCCTTTTTTTGAAGAACATGAGTCATTGATACACTTGAAGGGACAACATAAGTTGTTGACTAGAATGCATGCTAAGTGGGAGGACTGTATTGAGACTTTTCCTCATGTATTCAAATACACACAATGTATGAAAAATTTTGTGGTTGATACTTTAGTAGGAAGGTATGCCCTTGTTTTCATTTTAGATGCAAAATTATTGAGACTTGAATATGATAAAGAATTGCATGCTAATGATGATGACTTTGCTAGTGTGTATGGAACATGTGAGAAAGTATCGTTTGGTAAGTTCTATAAACTAGATTGGTACTTGTTTAGAGAGAATATATTTTGTGAACGTACTAGTTTTTTTGCGTAAGTTGCTTGTGTGTGATAGACATGGTGGTTTGTTGGGTAACCTTGGTGTAAGGAAGACTTTTGTTGTGTTGCATGAACGTTTGTGGGAATATCATTTGCCTTTCAATGACATGTTGCATGAAGGTTTGTGGAAATATCAATTGTCATTAATTGATGTGTTGCATGATTGTTTGTGAGAGTATCATTTGCCTTTCATTGAAGTGTTACATGAATGTTTGTGGAAGTATCATTTGTCATTCATTAACGTGTTGCATGAACGATTGTGGGAGTATTGCTTGTCATTCATTGAGTTTTCATATAATTGGAGTGGTCATTTTAGTGTAAGAAAAGTTTTAGGTGTGTTTCAGGAACGTTTGTGGGAGTATCATTTGCCATACATTGACTTGTTGCATGAATGTTTGTGGGAGTATCATTTGCGTTTCATTGAGTTTGCATATAATTGGAGTAGTCATTCTGGTGTCAAGAAAACTTTAGACACTTTGCATGAACATTTATGTTGGTGTAAGATGAAGAAAGATGTCAATCGCTTTTGTGGCTGGTGCATTACATGCAGAAAGGCGAAATTTAAGCTTTTGCCACATGGGTTGTATACACCCTTATCTGTTCCTAGTGAGTTATGAGTAAACATATCTATGGACTTTGTTTTGGTAGGAAAGAAATGAGTAGAGATTCTATTTTTGTAGTTGTGGATAGATTTATAGAGTTTGCATATAATAGGACCATGCATACTACCACTTTATATTCTCATTTTGAAATTATTTATAGACTTAATCCATTTACTCCTTTAGATTTAATGCCTTTACCTATTGACGACAGGAGTAGCTTGGACGGATTTTTTCAATTTTCTGAACAAATTAATGATAATGCATATGAAATGAATCTTCCAGGTATATATCATGTTTATGCTATTTTCAATATTATTAACATTTTTCCCTTTGATCTAGGTGGAGATTCGATGTCGAATCCTTTTGAGGAGAGGGGAAATGATGGGAACCAAAGTGGACCTAGTCTTAAAGATCTTTTGCAAGTTCCAGATGAGTCAATCACAAGATCAAGAGCCAAGAATATCAATGAGGCGATAAAATCCATTTGAGACGAGTCTGGCAAGAGCCCAAATTGTTTAATTCATTTAAATGACTTATTTTATTAGTTTAGAATAATTAGATTTATTATGAGAAAGACTTAAGGGGGGCACCTATTTAAGGGCAAGTTGGAAAAATTATTATTTTTTATGAACTAGGGTTATTGGGAAGACCTTGTATTTTGGCCAATGGCTTATTTGGAAAGTTACTTTTTAAGAACTAGGGTTTCAAGATGTTACTATAGTGTTACTGTAGCCGCGACACTGTTCATCTAGGGGCATTTTGGGTAAAATGAGCTTTATTTTAGTTAGGGTTTTAATTAGGTTTTGGTTTAAATACTCTTTGTAACCTCATATTAAGAAGTTTATGAAATTTGATAAATTTATTCATTATGACTTGAGTTTTACTCGTCTTGTTCGTAATTGAACTTTTAAACTTATCAAAGGTAAATCACAACCTTTGTGACGTTCCTCTTCTGTAATATGGGTTCTTGAGACGAGTTCTTCAACGGGTCAATTTTGCTCAATCAGCATAAAATTTATAATAAGCATGAAGGGAATACAACAAAGAAACTTATATCCCGTTCTAGTGCAGAAGTGAAATTCTTGCAACTTAGCATGGTATGCATGAACACACAAACTCCCATGGACAAATGGTATCAAATGAATGGTATCAAATGAACTTCAGTAAACCAAAAAGCTCACATATAACTATTAGATCTTTACTAAAAGTGATAAAATATTAGTCTGATCAGTATGAAAAGTCCTCAGTATAGGGTATCAACTAAGTGGAAAGTTCTTTAATTTCTTTCATCTGGGCTCCCCTTATTCTTCAATAAAATTCTCGATTGCTTATGAAAAAACACCAGAGCTCCCCCTATTTGAATCAAATTGTAAATGCATTTTGAAACAAATGTTATTTTTTACCTAGAGGTTTCTGAAATTCTGCAATATGATGGCTTTTTACCTCTATAAGAGTCGAGCGTAGTTTCACTGAGTTTAAAACAAAATCTCAAATCATTAATCATTACGAAGACCTGACCTCAACCTGTGCAGCAAGACAAAACAATGTGACTATTTTCAAAAATAAAATCAAAGCTTACATGCTCTAAGATTATGATCTTTAACTGATATGATGAACATTATTCATACATCATACACCCTAAAATTAATGACAACCAAGCATATTAGAGAGAGCTACTTTCTTCCAGACACAGTCTCTCCGTCCATATAATACTGCAGAAAATACTCCAAGAGTAGCACTAGAATACTTTGCCAATATAGCAAAATGTTAACCTGGCTGCATGAGCATTAATAGCTACAACTCCTTCCTTCAATAAAGCAGTTCCCCATTCCCAGATCATCTACTCTTGGCCGACAAGCACCCGAAGAGAACCTCTGAATCGTATCGATAGTACTCATACTTGGCAACTTGTCAAGACTAAGTGGTTCCTCCAAACTTAACATGGTTGAAGTAGAAGAAGAAAGAGAAACTAGAATTAATGCACATCACAAGTAAGTGCCCTGCAAAGAAAATTTAAATAAGTCCTTGGCTGGTTAGCATAGATCAACATTAGACCACAAAATATCACTCACCTTGACAAAGATCATTCAAAAAAATCAAGGTTCTTATGTAGTACGGTAAAAGATGAATGAAAATATTTTTGCCTTGCACTCAATCATGTACTCTAACAACTTGAGTACACGATTTCAATAGGGACAAGAAAAATTATTCAACATCTGAACATGCTAGTGAAACCAATTAGGAGCATTACTCTCAAGTCTCCACAGAAAGAAGAGAAGTAAAATAAGATACATCAAATCAGGGGACCATCAGTGACCACTTATAGCAAAGAGCCATTTTTAATTTCAATCGTCTAGCATGAGATTGATAATGCATTATCTCAAATTTCTACATATAAGTTCTCTAGCAGCATCAGAAAGCCAAGGATACAAATCTTTGGTTAATGCATAAGCATAAGGTATTGGACGAAAATGAATGGTAAGGAACCACATCAAACATAGCATGTGCTAAAAGCCATATATTGTAAATGGGTGGTGCAAAGTGCAAAGCTTCAAAATGACACAGAAACAAGAAAAGAGAAACATGTAATCAAGTAGCTTTCATGGACATTGAGTTAAACAAGAAATTATAGAAAACTAGGGTAGGCTAGCTTAATTTTCCATTTGCGTGAAATAAAAAGAAGCCAAAAAAAAACTTTCTTTCTCCCCGAAAGAAAGATATCGACACAAAATCCAATCAAAAGTGCAACAACGAGTGACAAAAAGAAAACATCAATTCAGCTCCAAAACAATGGCATTCAAATAATTCAATTACAATTCAGATAATCGAACAAGACTACCCAAACCCCCTCTGCCTGGTTGCCAAGAAAACAGAGCAAAACGAAAGAATCCAAAATATCCAATTCTCAAAAGGAAAACCAACTCCCAACTCAATGAAGATTCTTCTTTAACTTTTAAAGCCCTCCGCTTTTCGGGAAACCAAAAATGGGATAACAAGAATCAGAGAAACCAAAGAGAGAAAAGAGAGACGGACCTGAAAAATCAAGATTTCAGGTTGGGTAGAGAACCCTAGATTTCAGTTGTCCATAAGCTTGACAGAGGGTCTAGTTCTGCATGGACGTGGTGTGCGGGTTAAACCGTAGATTTCAGCTTGGCATCGACGGCACCAACGACATCTGCGGTACTAGAGTTGTTAAAGAGTCTAGTGGCGACCTCTTGAGCGTGCTGCTTTGCAAGGGTTAAACCATTGATGGGCGGCGGAATGTTGTTGTATGAGGAAGGCGGAGCGTGGCCAGAGTCAGGAGACTGAGGAACGATCGGAGTGGAGAATCCGGTGGGTGAGGCTTCTCCCGGTGGTGCGCGTGTCTGAAGATGGTCACCGGAGAAGCTCGAAACGGCTACCCCCTTTATTCAGCCAAAACCTTAAAAAAAACAAAATAAAAATCAAACGAAACCATTGGAGACGAAGGGCCGGCGAGCAGAGGGAGGAAAGGAAGAGGAAGAAGAAGCTGAAACTCCCCTTCCCCCCAGTTGGATTCGAACGAGTGAGTTTCTAGAGAGAAAGGGTCTGAATTCTAGAGGGAATTTTCTAGAGAGGGTCTGGGTTTGCTGCGTTTGCCTGCTATGGGGTCCCAAAGCGCGTTAGTAACTTAATGCGGATTTAACGAAAGTAGACGAAAAACAAGAATTTCCGTTTAGTGGCCGTTTGATAGCCACTTATATAATAGTAGAGATATATATATATATATTTATATATTTTTTTTTTAGCAAGAAGACAATTTAATTAAATAAAAGATAGTACAAATCAGGTGGAGGAAGGCTTCAATAAATATTCCAAACAAGTTAATACAGAACAAAACAAATATACAAACCCACATTGAAAAATGAGTCGTCGGTCCAATATATATTCCTTGGCATGATGACACTTCTTGGTTTCAAATTGCAATGGGATGACTTGATGTTATTGTAAAAGTGGGAAGATGAAAAGAAATTAAGTCCTGCACTGTAAAAAAATGTTGACAACTTAACATGATTTTGGTAGGGTTCCAATTGTAAAAGAACTTGATAAAGCAATGAGGCCACTAACTATATATATATATATCGATTGTGGTCCCAATTTTATGCGCCGTACGTCTTTCTTTCTTTCCATGAATTAAATCCAAATGCCTAGAATTTATGGGTAGAATGGCATTATCTCTTCACTTTTATTTTTTTTCATCCCTTTTTCTATTGACCTCAGGCATTAATTCTGTCTACATCTTTGCTTTTTTTTTATGTTCTGTCTACATGATCTGTCCAAAAATGTTCTCAGTAGTGGAAGATTTACAAAGTTCACTTCAAAAACATTATCTTGCACCTATCTTTTAGATTCTTCGTGAGTTGGTGCATGCTTCCTTTTTCTATCTTTCTTTCTTTTTTTTTTCTTTGTTGGTTTCTTTTTGCAACATCAGTTTTGAGTGACGTTATAGCACGTATAAGAGTAAATTTATTCATCATTATTTTTCTTATCATATTCTCATCATTAAATGATGTGACAAATGAAATATAATAAATAGTCTCTAATCATCTAATGTCACATCATAAGACGATGAAATGATGATGAGAATTGAAATGATGAGTGGATTGCGTAAGAAAATCTCATGTTCTTTTCTTTACCATATATTAAGATATCTGAATTCATCTTTTTTCAAGTGTTAAGGTTTTCCTAAATTTGTTTGCAAGGTTCTTTAACTTGTCTTGATCAGTTGTCCTCAAAAGGTGTATTCTTGTTGTGCACGTGTGGGAACCACAATCGAAATCATGACCCATTTTTAATAGTGCTTGAAAATGATGGTGATTATGATCCCAAAACCTAAAGTAGTGTTCAATGGTTTCTGACCTGATGCTTTATATTTGAATGCTCTCGCAAAGAATAGATTTTTGTCGTTCATTTATCAGAAGGATTCCTTGATTATACATATTATAATTGAAGATTTGGGCCCCTTTTGGCTTTGTAGATGTAGATCTATCAGGGACAAATTGGAAGGAAAATGCCTTTTTATGATGCTTGCTATCTACAAAATTTAAGATTTGGGTTTCGATCTCTTAGGGTCTATAGTGACTAAAATAGATCTTAAAATATTATTAAGCATTTAATTTTGTCTTAAAAACTTTATATCATGTGTTTATCTCTCTCGCTCTAAATCTTAGATTTAATTCTTCTATCAAACGCCACTTTAAGATATTTAGATCTTTTTTTTTTGGCTCTTAAGATATTTAGATCTGCTAGAACTAACTTGGTTTTGTTTTTTAAGTGGAGGATGTGACAAGTAAAAAAAAAAAAAACACTTTTTAGATTTTGATAAATATATATATATATATATATATATATATATATATATATTATCACCAACGTAAGAAGAGTCGGGTTATTCTGTTGTCCAGAATAATCCGCTCATGTTTACAGCTTTTGAAGTTTGGGTTTTTTTTTTTCATTTTCTTTTCACAATTTTTTTAATATATTTAAATATTATAAAAAAATAAAAAAAATTTCAATATACTTAAAATCATTTCTTTAAGCATTAAGTAAAAAAATAATTTTTTTTTTTTTTTTGGCTAAGCGATTAAATAGAACGGTATAAATAGGAGATAAAGTAGTGTTTTCCATGTAAGAAAGGGCAGGAGGAAGATATATTATAGAGACTATAGACTAGGCATATTATTTCGGCCCGTACTTGCAAACAAACAAAAAAAGATCACATGGGTATGCACCGGCCAATAGCATAATTGACTAAACAAATTATTTGACGGCAATCTGGAAACAGATTGATTTAGCAACTTAAGGTTAAACAAGGGATCCAACATGGGAAAGAAATGCCATGTCTAATTGATCATTTAAATTTCTCATTGGCCCCTTGTAATTTCATAGCACATGCATTAGTAGTAGGGTTGTAAATGAACCAGTCTCTTTGATAGCCTGCTCAATACTCGCCCGGTTAAACTCGAATCGAACTTGACTCGTGAAAAAAAAAAGCTCATCCATGAAAGCAGATATCCACTCGATTAGTAAATAATACATATCTGACAAAATTCGACTCGACTCGGTTAAGGCTTGTTAAGACCCTCTCGTTTATGCCCGAGTCAACTCATTAGCTTGACTCAATTAAAACCTATTCATATATTAATAAATATATACATACATCTATGTATATATACATATTTATATGTATTAGCTAATAATATAAGCATAACACTTTTATAACTAAATATATAATATGTAACCTAATTACTTATGTCTATATATTGAATATACTTTGTAATTATATTTTATAATTTGTACAATAATTAGTCGATAAGATTTAATAATTTCATATACTAGTACATGAGAATCATATATAAAATAGATATATGCTATCATATTATGTGTATGTATTAATAATTTTTGTAAGCATATAATATATTATTATTATGGATAAATATCAACTAGTTAGATATTAATTATTTATAAATTTTTAAAATCTTATAATTCAATAGAGGTTCTACTTGCTAGTTGTACAAATTCAATATCATATATTTTTTTAATTTTTTAATTTATCTAATTTATTAAATCTACAATTCGAGCCGCTTATTTTTTAAACAAGCTCGATTTGAGAATTTAGCTTACCGAGTTGAGCTCAAACAAAGAATAAATAAAAATCTCGAACTTAGACTCGAACTCGAGCTCAAATATTTTGAGTCGAGTCAAACTCTCAATAAGCCAAAGATCGGCCTGACTCGGCTCGATTACAGCTTTTAATTAGTAGTATTACGTACAAGTGCGTGGCAAACAAAGCTTTGCCCAAAAACTAAAAGCCAAACCGTTGTGGATATGACATGATGACATAAGAACAACATTATGTCATGCTGATACAAGCACCAAACCATACAAAATTAATTTTTATCTCATATTGTTGTAAGAAAAAGTCTATTTGCAACCGGCCAGGGACTGAAGGGGCATTGTGTCCCACGTGGCCAGTTGTTTTAGAAAAAAGAAGTCATTTTAAATTCGAAGAACAATGAATTAAAGAACTTCAAAACACTGTTTTCATTCTATTCCATCCATCTATGGAACCGAGCGGCCAGTTTCTTGCCCATTTCAAAACGTTGTTCTCATTCTTGTTTGGTTGCCAAGAAAGTAGAAGGAAGAAAGACGCTTATGGCGCCTGTGAAGACAACTTTAACCTCAACTGTAAAACCGAAGATGCCGTCCACAGCGATGGCGACGACGACTGGTCGTTCGAACATGGGCCTATCCGATCTCTCCTCAACTTGGAAAATTCCTCGGTGGTGCCACCGAGTCCTCTACACCCTTCAAAACCCTACCAATAAGAGAGAAATTTTCTATGATGAGAAGCTAAAGTCCATTTTCTATGGGAAAGATGCAGTTGGGTTTCAAGAAATCACAAAGTTGTTGTCCATCCATTTTGTGAAGTTTGGTTGATGTTTGGGCCTTTGTGAACCTTTGTTGTAGTAGTGGTTTGCTACTCGACTGAAGAAGAAGAAAAATAAAAAAGGTTATTTGCTCTGAAGTGTGGTCTGCTACACTGAAGGAAGAAGAAAAATTTGCTACTCGACCGAAGAAGAATGAAAATAGAAAATGTTGTTTGCTTTAAAGTGTGGTCTGCTACACCGAAGAAAAAAGAAAAATCTAGAACTTTGTTTTGCTTTGCCCTTTTCTTTGCTTTTGCCTTTTACATTTTCCTTTTTATTTTGTTTTTTGTTTTTTTTTTCCTTCCACATAAGTTTTGCCACATTAAGCCGGTTGCATCTTGTTTATGCATGCCGGTTGTCCGTAGCAAAACTGTTGTTGTAATTGCCTCTAATTTTGAATATTTAAATGGACCGTTGGTTAAAGAAGAATATGAACTGAGGCTATTTTTTTTTTTTTATGAAGCATAATTCTGATCATAGTGCTGAAGCTTAATTTTTAGACAAAAAAAATTATATATATATATATAAATGTATATTTATTAAAAAGAAAGAATATTAAAAAATTGCTAGCTCATTTATTTATTTATTTTATGATAAAGTAAGTACCCTGCAACTCTCATTGGATGATTTTATTAGAAGACCTAACCGGACACTTGACCTTGAAGTCTAATGCCGACAAAGAATTAAATACAAAAATAAAAATAAAAATCTTAGGACCTTCCCGTTTTTCTTCTTTCATTTACTTTCTTTTGTATGTGTTCTTTCTTATTCTATCAATTCTGCACTGTTTTTTATTTGATGGATTTTGTTCAGAACAAAATATTCATTTTGATCATTTATGCATTCACCATTGAACATCATCGATCTCGTGATGTTTCAGTTTAAAAAATGACTTTACACGCTTAAGGTAGGCAAAAGTGAAATCCATATAAAGAAATCCACCTTTTTACAGCGGTCTATTTTTTTTTTTCTAAAAATCCTGTGCCAAACTTGTACACTCTAGACCTATATGTAACATTAGTAATAAAAAATGAGACAGAATAGAAAAATGTTTGAATATTATTTAAAGCTTTCATTTATCGATAAGAGTTTTGAAATACAGATCTACAACAATGTACTCTTTGTATGTGCATAAAAGTTTTTAGTACAAAATATAGATGTTGATGTCGTGTTTAGCAACCCGAGCACTTCCACAATAACCAAGCTCACGCCACCTGCAACTAAGAGGAAGAAAGAGTTCCGGTGAGGTCCGAGGTCACTCCGATACCAAAGTCAATGAACAATCCTCTAGTGATAAGAATAACTCTGAAGAGCAGTAAGAACAATAAAGATTTAAGAGAGAGTCACCTCCTGTAGAGGGGATTGCCATTATTTATACCTGATCCGGGTTCCGCTGCCGAGGGAGATTGTGGCATGTCAGGTGTTAGACCTAATACTACTCATTTCCTGCTGCCACTGTGTGTCAGTCCACGGCTTTGGCGGCCAAGGGAGATCGTGGCGTGTCAGACCGTGCTAGGTCAGTCCTGCTGCCACATTTCTGCCAGGGTTAGGTGTCAGGTCGTGGCCGTGCCGTCCTTCGTACTTGGGGTGCACTGTTGTGTGCCGGGTCTCTTGACACATGCATTGAATGAGGCGTGCCTTGAGTCTGACGAGTCCACGATTGGGCATGTTTAGCCATCCGCATACAATTGGTTGTCTTGCCCGACGCTCTGTGGTAGGGCTTGGTAGGCTGCCGAGCCCCGAGACAATCTCATTGGTATATACAAGCTTGGTTCTAAAAAGCCTTCCCGGGTAGGTTTGCGGTCATGGGCTCGACACGTGGTCCTCTGGCTCGGACTCTTAGCCCATGACAGGGTTTCATCTTTGGGCCAAGAGTTCTGTAGCTTGACCTCCTTGGGCTCTGAGTTGGGCCCCTCCCTCACAGTACCCCGCGAATTCCTATCATGGGCGTGTGGAATTCATAATACTTCTAATTATGGTGCTGCCCATTCGGCTTCCGTTGCTTCAAGTTCTCGAGGCCTACTACCTGTTCAAGGGGCACCTCTTCCCTTCTCCCAAGACCCTCCCGTTTCCCAAAGATCGACTGGACGTGTTGGCCGCCCTTCCCTTCGTATCCTGGGACCTCATTGGTTCGTAGCCCTCACTCTCTTGACACGACACTTTCCATTTCTGCCGTCGCTTCAGAGATCGTGTGTCGCGTGGTGATTGCTGACGTCGCTGCTATTAGGGTTGATTCGTTTCTCGCGTTCTCTCCATCCTGCCATCACTATATAAGGCCCACACCCCTTCTTCTTCACCATTTCCTCTTGCCATCGTCCCTCGTGTTTCTATTGTTTCTCACTCTGTTTCTCCCCAGCCGTGTGTTCTCCTCCCTTTTTTTCTCAGTCACCATCTTCCTGTTACTTCCTATCGCTGTCATGGCACCCAAAGTCGATCCTGTTCCTCCGTATTTTACGAGAAACGCTGTGACCTCAAGGCATTCCGCTCTAAGTACAGGATCCCTCCTATCGTGATCTGACGGCTCAAGCCCCTCACTCTTTGGAGTGTTACAAGAACTCCCGAGCCTTCAGATCTGGGTATACTTAAGGAGTCTTGCTGAGAATCATCCGGAAGATGATGCAGCTGGATATTAGGAGCCGCCACGCATTAGGGTGGGGTTGCGACGGAGCCAGTCCGAGGTAATTTAGAACCTCGTGAACCGGACGACAGAATGGGAGGCGGAGACCATTGGCAAACATTAGCTGGAAAAGAGCCACCCTCGTCACCGTGTCGTTAGGATTCACCGCCACCTCGAAGAATCTCTAGAACCACGGTAGGAGGATCCTGTACTTGGAGCAGAATGCCTTGAGGTTATCGTCGGAGATGGAGGAAACCCAACGTTTTCCCTCGAAATACGGAGGAACGAGATCGACTTTGGGTGCCATGACAGCGATAGAAAGCAACAGGAAGACGATGACTGAGAAAAAAAGGGAGGAGAACATGACAGCGGGAGAGAAAGAGAGTGAGAAATGGTAGAAACACGATGGACGAAGGCATGAGGAAATGGTTAAGAAGAAAGGGAGTGAGCCTTATATAGTGAAGGCATTATGGAGAGTACACGGGAGATGAAGCGACCCTGACATCAGCAAAGTCAGCAAGCACCACGAGGTGCATGATCTTTGAAGCGTGACAGAAATGGAAGGTGTCGTGTCAAGAAAGTGAGGGGCATGAACCAATGAGGTCCTAGGATATGAAGGAAAGGGTGGCCATCACGTCCAATAGATCATAGGGAAACGGGATGACCTCGGGAGAAGGGAAGAGGCACCCCTTGAACGGGTTGTTGGCCTTGGAAACTTGAAGCGACGGAAGCCGAACGGGTGGCACCATAATTAGAAGTATTATGAATTCCCACCACGTGCTCGTGATAGGAATTCGCTGGATACTATGAGCGAGGGCTCAACCCAGAAGGGCCTAGGCCGAGGAGGTCAAGCTATGAAACTCTGGGCCCAAAGACGAAACCCTGTCGTGGGCTAAGATTTCGAGCCAGAGGACCACGAGTTGAGCCCGTGACCGCAAACCTACCGGGGAAGGCCTTTTAGCACCAAGCTCGGATATACCAATGAGATCGTGTCGGGGCTCGACAGCCTACCGAGCCATACCATAGAGTGCTGGACAGGACACCCAACTGTACGTGGATGGCTGAACGTGCCCGGTCGTGGACTTGTTAGACTCAAGGCACGCCGCATTCAATGCATGTGTTAGGAGACCCAACAAGCAATGGTGCGTCCCAAGTATGAAGGACGGTTCGGCTACGACCTGACACCCAACCCTAGCAGAAAGGTGGCAGTAGGACTGATCTAGCACAGCCTGACACACCACGATCTCCCTCGGTTGCCTAAGTCGTGATTATCACATTGTGGCAGCAGGAAATGAGTGGTCGTAGGTCTGACACCTGACACGCCACGATCTCCCTCTACAACGGAACCCGGATCAGGTATAAATAACAGCAATCCCTTCTACGGGAGGTGGCTCTCTCTTAAATCTTTACTATTCTTACTTCTCTTTAGAGTTATTCTTATCACTAGAGGATTGTTCATTGACTTTGGTATTGGAGTGATCCCAGACGTCACTGGAGCCCCTTCTTCCTGTTAGTTGCAAGTGGCGTGAGCTTGTTTATCACATAAGTGCTCGGGCTGCAAAACACAACATCAACAGTAGACATTCATTATAATGAGCAACATTGTAGCCAAACAACACTGTCTTCTCCTCTCGATTGATCTGCAGTATAGTCATCTCTTCGAGTGTTGTGCATAGCTTATGTTTAAGATGGCCTTATGTGTGATAAACCAATATGTTGTGATAAACCATTATATGATAATAATCTAGCTCCTTCAAAGCCATCAAGGTTTAAGATGAACTTTGTATAGTTGGCAATACTTAAGATATAACCATCTCAAATGTAACTCTAGATATAATGATCATTGCAATCAAAATATTCATTATTTCCAAATATTGCATGTTGTTGTGCAATTTATTTCATGGCTGCGGTTTCTAAGAATCTTGTTGTCGCTTTTTTTGGTGAGGACAACTTCACCAAGGAGATACTACTGTAGAGGCCCAGTAAAAAGGGCCTTTATCCTATGAACTTAAAGTAGTTTGACGAGAATAAAGGAAGAGAACATATATAACTTCTTTGGAGTTCATACATCCACTAGTATTTGGTATAGAAGGCTTGGCCACCACAATTCATGAGTTTTGCAGTGTGTGTTCTCTTCCCACCAGCTGCCCATGTTGAGTAAAGTCTTGTAGTTCAGTTTTTATCCCTGTTAGTTTGCAAAGGGCAAACAGACACCCTTTGCCAAGTCTTTGCATGTCACAACTAATTCTTTAGTAGGGCTGGGAAATTGGCCCGTCTCCTGGCTGCTTGTGCATCCCACTCGGTCTACCCAATAACGGGTGAAAAATTTCCCTAGTTTATCGAGTAGGCAAGACAGATTGAGTTTTTGTGTTACCAAAGCGAGGTAGTTTGCTAGTAGGAAATCTGCCCCGAGTAATGCTATACACCACACACTCATCCTATTTTAATCATACTAAGTAATATGTGGCACATTCATCACCATTAGATGATAAAAAAACATGTGATAAATGATCATTTAATGGTGATAAATGTGCCACATCATACTTAGTGGGATAAAAGTGGGATGGTAGTATGGTGTATACAATTTTCCATCCGCCCCACCCCCTCTCACCAAAAAGAAAATCCTAATTCTAAGTTCTAACCCTCTCGCCGTCTCTTCCTTCTTCTCCTTCCTCCTTTGCCCGCCTCTCGTCTCATCTTTCTTCTTCTTTCTCCTCTCCTCGCATCTCGTCTCTTCCTTCTTCTTCTTCTTCTCCATGTCTCTCCTCTCCTCTCATATTTATTCTCCTTCTTCCTCCTCTTCTTTTTCTCTGAACCTCTCCTCTACTCTTTTCTTCTTCCTTCTTTCCTCACTTCTTCTTCTTCCTTCTTTCCTCACTTCTTCTTCTTCGATGTTGGGGGTTTCGGGAAGTTCTCTGGTTCCTTCTCCTGGTCGCGACACCGTAGTTCTCTAGTCGTGAACCAAAGACCCACAATGTCATTCTCTGGTCATAAACTAGAGACACATGGCATCTTTCTTTGGTCACGAACTAGAGATCCACAGTGTCGTCGGTCTTTGGTTGTGATGTCGTTCTCTGATCACGAACCAGATACCCATGGCATCGTTGTTTTCTGGTCTTGAATCGATTTTGGTTCCATTTTTTGTTTGATTTTCATTTGATTTTAGTTGGTTATTTAGATTTGGAACGTGCAGTGGAGGGAATAGCGGAGGAAATATTTTTTTTATGACTTTTTGCCATTAGGGAATGCAGGAGTGGCCACTACTTGCCCTCCATCCATCTGCTTGTATGATGGGAATGAATGACCTTTCTATAAGGCAACATGATGGTATAAGGTGACCCTGCCCAAGCCAGGCAAGGGGCAGAAAGGATTACTACCCACCCATATAGGGTGGGTAGCAGACCTATTCTTTAGAATTTGTATATAGTGATGTATGGGTATCATCTGTGTCTTTAATAAGTGGCTATACTTTTTATGCAATCTCTGTTGATGGTTTTTTTTAGACATTTGTTGCTCTTTCCTTTAAAGCAACGATATGATCTGTTTGATTTGTTTGCTAGATTTTAATTGTCTAATTGAAAGTCTTCTCTTAATCAAAATCAAACAATTGCAAACAAATGGTGGGGGTGAATTTACTCTCACCACTTCGTAAACTTTCTTTCATCCTCAACTAAAAAAAAAAAAAAAAGAACCCTTCCTTTCATCCCATGGTATCCTCCATAGAAGGACTTGTCCTTAGAGTATCTCATTTGTAATGCGATGATCATCGATTTGTTGAATTTGACACAATAGAGGACGCTGCACAAAATCTTATAAGATGATTTCATTGAAATCGACACTATGAATAGATGGGATAGTTGAGAGAAAGCATAGGCATGCTATAGAAGCAGGCCTAGCATTATTGACTCAATCTCACCTCCTATAAAAAAAATACATGGTCGAGGCCTTCTCCACTGCCAATATAGTAGTCCACTCCTTTTCTCAAGATCTTTTGAAAGAAAATCAAATTATTTAGCTCTGAAAGTGTTTGGTTGTGCATGCTATCCGCTGCTTAGGTCATACATACACTAAACATAAAAGGGAATTCAGGAGTAAATAGTGACCTTCCTAGGGTATAACTCCAATCACAAGGGTTACATATGTCTTGATCCTTCCTCTAATAAGGTGTATATTTCATGGCATGTTGTGTTCAATTTGCACCCGTTTCTAGCTCATGATAAAAATATTCCTTCACACTCAGCAGGAACTTCTTCCCCATAGAGATGTAATGTCTTGTTTCTTCCATTACACGTTTATTCTTATATTAATGTTATGCCTTCCTCCTTCCATTGAGGCATCACCCACTAAGACATCATTTTTCTCCTCTTTAGGCTAAATTGTCCAACCTTTTGAGACAAGTTCTTCTCTATCTCAGGCTACATCTGGTATTGATTGCATAGAGATGGTATTGACTACAGTGTGTATTTTACATGTTAGCTGTATTTTATATAATTAATTATATATAATTAATTTATTTATAGGTTACCTTATTTAATAGATTTATTATGTCCCCAAAGTGTTTTATTATGTTTTATTACATGTTATATGATATATCTAGCTATTTTATGTTTGCAATACAAATTATTTTATATTAATAATTTGTATAAGAGCCATTAGTAATAATAATATATTATTAATAAGAAAAATAGGCGGTATAACTAGCCATATACATGATAGCAGATAGAGCAGGCGGTATAACCGACCATATGCATGAAGAAGTAAATAATACAGAAAAGATATACAAAATAAAATTCTTCATTAAAAGCATAATACTTACAAGGAGACTAATTTTCAAAGGGGTTGGAAGTAGAAGACGTGAAGAAAGAAAGATTTACAAAGTGAGGAGGACTGGAGTGGAGTGGTTTGGGCGAGAGAGGAAGAGGCTTCAGATGGGAAATTCTGAATGCCCTTCTTCCTTCGCGAACCCCTTTACATAGATACTAGAATAGTACAACACAGTAATTCTAACTATACATAAACAGTATTAGCCAACACTAAAAACAAGAACAGTATCGACCGACACTAAAAACAAACTAATACAATACAGGACACGTGAACTAATATGTACAAAGTCATTTGTTGTCTTTCTGAACAATAATCTGACATGAAAAATAATCTTCTGGAATCACATAACCTGGGAATCATAATTTACTAATTCTAGATCAAATAGATCTTGAGAATCCATGTAGGGTGAGTAATCTTGAGAATGAGAGGTGGCTAGGTTACCCTAAGAATGAGAGGCCTGTTGAGAAGGAGTGACCTGATGGGCTGGTGATAATGCAGGTTTTTGTAATGGAGATAATCTGGCGAGATGTTGTGCTTCTTCTTCATCGTCACTATCTGAAACTTGTGACATTGTTTCGGCTAATTTGTTCAAATCTTTATTGTTGGTAATGGATGCTAATTGCACTTGAAATCTGCTCCGTTGGACTAGAACTTCTGGAGTCTTGGTAACTTTTAAAAATATTTTTAACACATGATCAAAATTGTATTTTTTCCACCATTTGACAGAAACTTGGTGAGCTAGAAACATAATGATTTTGAGAGAGGGATGAGGTTTGATAACATATTCCCATTTCATAATCCAATTTTACTTTTTTTTGAGGAAGAAAAGGAGTGGTGAACAATGGTTTAATGCTGGTGGACTGTCATTTTGTGAAGTAAAAATTTGAAAACTTTCTTGGAGAGGAAGAGGAAGGAGAAGAGGTCCAGGTCCATAATATTCCCACCATAGTGAAAAACATTTTGGGAGTGTGTTGATTTATTGTAATTTGTCAAAATGAAGAAACCACGAATGACGCAAATTTTTATTTTGTTTTAGGAACATTTTTGTCTATACTTGCTGGTAATCATAATAATCATAATAAGCTGGATCATAAGGATGAGAAAACTTTATTATTAAATAGGGATTTTTTCCCCATTGTTCCAAAGTGAGAACCTGTTTAATAGTAACTTTATGAAAAAAAATAATTAGAGATGCAGGTGGAGAAGGTTGAGTTTCAAGAGAAAAAGAAATTTTAGAGAGAATAATTGAGTCGGTGTCTACTAATATGAATTCATAAAAATACTGGATTTTCTTAATATTTTGCTGAACATAATGCCAGTCTAGTAAAAGAAAGACATCAAGTAATTTTCGGGGGTCAGACAGATGTTGAATTTCAAATTCGATGGGGAAGACTGGGTGTGAATGGGATTTGATGATAATAGGAGATGAGAATGCTGAAATAGTAATAGAGGATTAATAATTTGGGTAGGAGAAGATGAAGAAGGAGAAATAGTTTTGGAGTAAGTTGATAATTTTGGAAGAGCTAATGGTGAGAATGTATTGTAAGATGGTCTAATATTTTGTAGTAATGACCCCAATACCGTATACGGTCTTGAAGTTGCAGAAGGACAAGGTGAATGATAGGGAGGAGATGGTGGCCGTGCGTAGGAAGATTTGAACTTTACTTTTAACTTTGAGGTTGACATGATTTTCCCTGCAAGAATTCTTGGGATAAAAAATCAGGAAAATAATTAGATTCTCTTTTAATATGTTCAAAATCAAAATAAAAAATATTTAATATAGCTTGTCATCTAGCAAATATTTGCTTAGCAGCCAGGTTTTTCACATCTTTAATCAAAACTTCCTTGGTTGATTTACAATCTATTCTAAGTAAAAACTTTTGATTTAACAAACCATTTTGAAATTTGGAAATACATAATACAATAGCTAAAATTTCTCTTTTAATAGTACTATAATTATTTTGGGTAGTATTCCAACATCCTGATTGGAATCGAACAATCTGTTCCAAATCAGTAGATAATTTTTGTTTCATAATTATTCCATATCCAAGATCAGAGACATCTGTTTCAACGATTTTAAAAGTATGAGGAGATGAGAGTCATAAGCATGATAATTTCTTAACATGAGCCTTAATTTGTTTTATAATATTGATATGTTTTTCTGTCCAAGGAAGTTGATTCTTTTTTAATCTTTTAAATAATGGTTTACATAATGACATGAGAGATTGATAAAAATTTGCAACGTAATTGAGACTCCCTAAAAATCTCTGTAGTTGATTCTTATATTTTATTTCATTTAGAAATTTATCAGCAAATTTTATTGCTCTATTAATTGGTTTAATAGTTCCCTGATAAATTTCATGTCCAAAAAATCTAATTTTGTCTTGAAATAACTTTATTTTTGGTGATGAAACGACTAACCCATTTTCCTTAATGATTTGGACAAAAGTATTTAAATGTTTCCATTGTTGTTCAATAGATGAGAAGAATATTAATACATCAAATATATAAACTATTGAAAAATGAGTGAAATAGGTAAATATTTCATTCATAATATTTTGAAATTCACTATGATCATTTTTTAATTCAAAGGGCATAACGTTCCATTCATAATGTCCAAAGGGTACTGTGAATGCCGTTTTATAACAGTCTTTTTCTAGCAATTTGAATTTACCAAAATCCACTTTTCATGTCAAATTTTAAAAATATCGTGGCATTATATAATCGAGATAATAAATCATTTTTATTAGGAATTGAGTATCTAATCCATAGTAGTACTTTATTCAAAAGTTTATAACTGATAACTAGACGAGGAACTCCACTTTCTAATTTTGCCTTAAGATAAAAGGCAGCATAACTTCATGGTGATTTACTTTTCCTAATTAATCCTTTTGTTAGTAAATCATTAATTTTTTTTTACAAAATTCTAATAATTCATTATTCATTTGAATTGGTCTAGCTTTAGTTGGACTAATTTTTTTCAGAATTTTTTTTTTTTTCATAGGGTAATTCAACTATATGTTGTTTTCTATTCTAGAAAGCATTGGGTAAGTTTGAGCATACTTCATTTTCAATTATATTTTTAAAATTATCAATTTTTTGGATTAATAATGGATCTTTTAATTGTTCTTGAATTCTTTTATATTTTAATTCTTGTTTTAAGAAGCTTATATGTTTCTCCTTTATTTTAATTATGTTTTTTTGGTAAAGAATTAATTTCTATGGTTAACGAAACTTCATTTAAAGAGTTAATCTCTTTTGATACAGGGGGAAACTAGAATTTAAATTGAATTTTTTGTCCAAGTATTTTAGTAAAAATTCCTTATTCTTTACAGAGAAAGGATAAAGTAGGACAAAGAATGAATTTCATAATATTACTTTAGTATTAATATTTTTTACTAAAATAAATATTGTTTTAAAAAAAATCCCATTATTACAGATATGTGCATTAGATAATTTATAATTTATATTTAATCTTGTTCCATTGGCTTGAGACAATGTTTCTTTTATTTTTTAAAAATATTTAGAAGGTATTAATCTATCTTGTATACAATTTAAATCTGGTCCTGTGTCTAATAGGACAATTGTAGTGAAAGAAAATTTTTGATTAATTGAAACTCTTACTTCAGCATACCATTTTTAAAAATTTATTTTATCAAGGATATTAATGAAATTGTCTGTTTAATCTTTTATAACTAATATTGAACACTCTCTTTGTTCTTTATTATGTTTTTTATCATAAAAATTATTTCTGTTTTTCTCTATTTTCAATAATATAATTTATTGTAATAATTGTTCATTTGAAACTTCTAATTTAAGATTGGATGTTTTCAAATTTCTAATCTCTTGTTTTATCTCATTGATTTCTTTTTGTATGTCTTGTATCGAAATTTTTTTTTTTGTTTTAAATCTTCCTATTATTTTTGAAAAATTATAAGGTGTTGCTACCGAAGTATTTTGATTATTAAAAATATCTTTTAACTTTTATAAATAGTCTTTCTTGAGGGTCATTAATTTTGTCTATTAATTCTAATATAATATCTTCTTATTTTGGAAGTACATTAATGGTTTTATTACAAATGCAAGTATCTTTGTCTAGATAACTGCAAATCTGTACTTCATCTTCTTCATATTCACTAGAAGATTGTTTTGAAAAACTTGATTCTTTTAATTGATAGACTTCTTCTACTTCTGAAGAGCTTTCTTCCTCTTCACTTGAATGTATTATAAAAATGTCTAATAATTTTTCTTTTAATACTTCAGATATTTCTCGTTCATTAATCTGTTATTTGACTTTACAATTTGATTTATAATGTCCAAATTTTTCGCATTTATAAGAAACAATTTATTTTTTCATTTTATTAGTCTTTTTAAGATTTTTTTATTGTCTTATTATATATTTGTTTATCTTTTGTATTTTTATAGGATTTTATGTATCTTCGTTTTTTGTTAGAATAATTTTTATAAACTCTTATTCCTTTTTTGTATCTTCTTGAAGAGGTTAATAATGGAATATAACCAAACTGTTCACAAAAGATTCCTAATTCTTTTCTAGCAAATTTCTTTTCTTTCTAATTTGCTTTTATAATCTTAAATCGTTGTACATAGTTAAACTAATTTTATTCATATTACTTATCATATCACCATATGTGAGATTATGAAAGTCAATAGTACCATCGGATTTTGATAATGATTATCGTATCTTTTCGGCGAAATAATATGGAAGTCCAGCTATGAACTTTTTTTTCCTTCCAGTATGGCTGTTGGCAGTCATTTCTGATCATAATTTTAGTTAGAAATACATCTTTATACCAATGAAAATCAGATAATTGAGGCCATTTTAAATTAATCAATAAATCACTAGTTCTTTCCTTGAATTGAACATGATCACCAACAAAGTGTTTAGTTAATGCATATATTAAAGTATTTACAGCATTTTTTAAAGGTAAATCGTTTTCTGTTTTAATCACTTGCATGTTTTCATCATATTTATATACAGTTAATATTTGTGTCATTTGTTCATATGAAAGATAGTGATCCCATCAGCCTTTTAATTGGCCAGTAAACTCTGTGACAATAATATGTGCTACTTGGTGATAAGTTTTTCTATTACTTTTATAAACGTTATCAACCATAATCATTTCTTAGAAATGATTTAATATTTCATACTCAGATAATCCATCTATATTTCATTCATATAATACATCTGGTGCGAAAGCAGATCTTACTATATGTTCTCTTTCTTCAAATTGCACATCCGGTTGAGTATGCCTCGGATACCAATTACGAGTAATAGAAACATGATATTTAGAATCTCTAACTGAAAAACTACTAACATGATCTCTTTTAATCTTATTTATTTGTAAATCTAAATTTGTAAATTAGTTTTCAATATTACTAATTCAGAGTCAGATAATACATGTGAGTCTGTCTTGCTTATTACATTAATATGGGGTTGTTTTGAGGTAGATGCAGTATTATTAATAGTTAATTTTTCTAATTTACTACAGATTTGTTCCAATAAATCATTTTTGTTTTTAGAAAAAATAGTTTTTAAATGAGATGAAATTTCATGGTGAACAAATAGAGAGGTTTCTTTTACTTCTTTAATAGTGGGTTTTATAGGAGATATTTGGGTTTCAATTCTTTCTAATTGTTTACCCATGATTTTCAGATATAAATTTGTATAATTATTTTGTTGGATTATATTATCAAGATTTTTGTTAGTGTTTGTAATATTATGATTTTTTATTAGTGAATCCAAAATTTGAGTATTTCTCTGATTGAACTTGTTGACTTCAAAATGAGGATATTTTTCATAAAAATTTTGATTATTCTCTCATTTAATCCTTTGGTTAGTAGTCCTGTTTATGGTAGATAATTGATTTGATTTATATATCTCAAACCATGTAAAGAAAGGTATATTATTCTGTATTTTCTCTAAATACTTGTAATATTTTTCTTGAATACAATCTCTTTCTATTTTTGTAAAAGTTGAGAAAAATACTAATCTTTTGTGATTATTTTCCTGTTTCATATAATCTTGTTTGAGATATTCTTTATTCAGGTTATATATTTGGGTATCATCTCCTACTACTTGTGAATATGTTGGCGAAGAAGGTTCATTTTCAGGATTATGAGAGGTGGATGCTTTATCAAGATGGCTAACAGTATAAACTGTTGTATCAATAATATTTTCAGGAATAATTCCTCGAATTCGTGTGTTAAGACTCTGGGATCTAGTGTCAAAAGATCTGGTGTCAAAATTTTGGGATTTATTCCGAGAGATTGATGTAAGAACAGATCTGAGTGTATGATAACTAGAGGGTGTTGGAGAAGAATAATGTGAAAATGATCTTCTAAAAGGTTGAAAAACTATTTGGACTGTTCCGTCTGCTTTTTTATCTTTATATTCAAGATCATCTTTAGAATTATTTTCTATCTTAGGTAATTGAGTAATATTCTCTAATTATCATTCATTAGGAAGAGTAATTTGATTCCAATTGATTTGTTTAGGAACTTGTACACTAGAGTTTTGTGTACTAGATTGTAATAATAATGTATATTCTTTTGAACTGGTAATAAGAGCTTGTGGTTCTAATGTTATTTTCATTAATTTATAATGGATCCTATAAACTACTGTTAAAGGATGTGATCCTTTCATCATCTAATAGCCGTTTGTTTTAATATTTAATATTAAAGCATGTAAAATATTAGTATCAAATAATGAAAGAGAATAATTGAGATAACAATTAAAATAAACTAGTCATTCGAATAGGCTTGATTCTATCATTCCAAGTAATGAATCATGAAAATTATAGTGTCTTCCGTCTCTTAGACAGAGCAATACTGAGGTGTTTAATCCACTTCTAGTAAGTGGTTTTATAGCTACTTGTACTAGTCCAATATGTATGAAAGAATATTTATGTTCTTTGTGATATTTAATTGCTTATTTTGTTAATAGTTGTAACGATTCATAATCATTATTTAAACTAATGGTTTTTTCTACTGTTTTAATTGTATAATTTGTAAGAAATGATAATTTAGAAGAAAAAATAGAATGTTTGTATATTTGATTTTTTGGAACATTAGGAATTCATTGAGACAGTTTTTAGACAAAGATTTCCATATAATATAACATTAGTGTTATGTATTAGTTTTCTAATTGTTATATAGATTATAGCTTATTGATATAGTTATAAATGAAGGATTGAATGCACATTCACTTGAAATAGTTGCCAAATTAACTTTAACTGAGTTAGTATAGATCATATAAATAATACATATCACAACGTAATATCGTTATAATAATATCATATTAACGTAAGTTGATAGTATTTCTTTTTACTTAAGGAATCATATCATTAATGTTGTACACAATATAGTTTTCATTATACTAAATAAATGATAACACATATTGTAATTTATAACTATTATTTGATATTATTATATATAGTTGCATATAATTATATTTTTATAGTATAATATATGTCAATAACTTATATATTACAATTATATATTTATATCATATGCTTGTAATATACATAATATCGTAATGTATGCTAATAAAAAGATATATTCATAATTTATATTTAATAATAATATAGTGTATGACTAGAACGTTTGACTTATTATGCCATCTATCTATATATTATTAAATGGTTCAACGTTATGTATTACTTTTTTAATTTATAACTATAAGTTAATTTAATTTATAAATATTTATATCATAAGGTTTTTGTAATCAAAACTATTTGGTTGAACAGTTAAATGGTTAGAATTTTATATAAAATTAAATTTTTTTTATATTAATCAGAAGACAAAAAGTCCGATTTTCTTTTAAAAAAACTGAGTTCAAATTAGGCTGCTCGAGCTCAAACCTAGTTCTAACAACATTAATGGTTAGCGAGCTGAGTTCAAATATGGATATTCAAGTTTTATTCAAGTTTAAACTAATAAATATGCTAATCGAGCTTGAGTACCCTTATTTGAATTCGGCTTGACTTCACAGAGACATTTAGCCCAATGTTTAAACCAACAACTGTTCGACTAATTTTGGTTCTTGCAATCAATTACATCTGGCCTATTAATCAACTTAATATATCTAATGCTTTCTTGCATGGATTCTAAATTGAGGAAGCTTCGTGGAGCAACCGAGAGGGCTCAAAGATCCTCCTCATCTTAACTACGTTTGTGAGTTGCACAAGACACTTTATGAGCTTAAATAACCTCTCTTGGTTTCATAGGGCCTCTCTAAGTCCTACTTGACTAAGAGCCAATTTAGAGTTGTGTTAAGAGTCTTAAAAAATGCTTAAATAGTTTTAAAAGCGCTTTAAAGAAAAAAGTAGGTTGTTTGATTGTTTCATATTAAATTACTTTTTAATAATAATAATAATAAAAAGAAGCTAGAAAGTATGTTATAGAATATGCATCAACTTGATGCTTTTCTTCAAACATACTTTTTCGGATATTGCGCAACGTAGTTATACTTTTAAAAAATATTGTCAATGGGTGAAAATAATTATATAAGTTTCAAATAATTACAATTTTGCCCTTATTGTATCTTATTGAGTGACAATCCATTTTATCATTATTTTCTATTTTAATTTGAATTTCAAGTTTCAAATTTCAAAATTTTTATCATTTTCAGTAGTTAAATGTTTATGTAAGTAAAATTATAAGTATATATAGCATCTTCCATCTTTAAAAAAACAAATGACCTAATTTTATGTCATTAATTTCTACTTCAAAAAATATTTTTTTAATTTGTTTTCAAACAAATGTAATATGTTTTAAAGTACTTTAAACATATAGTTACAAAACAATAAATAACTTTTTAATAATAATACTTATTAATTTAAGCTCAACAACTATTAGCCTTAACCTAAAAGCTATATAACAGTTTGGTGGGATTCAATTCCTGAGTGTGCATCCCAAATTGTTTGGCATGAAGCCAAGTTGTAACTCTTCTTACTACTTTTGTAATGAAGTTGATGATGTGGTTATCAAAAGAAAAAAAAAAAACCTAAAAGCTATATTACCCACCACAACCCCATGCACTAAGGCTTTGTTGGATCTATGGTTGACACATCGCTTTTTATGCCTAATCAATCATCCATGCATTCACAATTTCATTCTTATATATGTGAACCAGCTAGCACACATTCCTCCATTATTCACGATCAGCTCGTACTTCAAAGTTTGCAGGCTGAATTGAAGCTAAAGTCGATCGGGTCCTTATCTTATTTTTTGGGAATTCATGCACACTGAGATGGGCAATCACTCCACCTCAATCAAGCTAAATACATCGATCAGTGATTAGAAATTACCGAAGGTTATACTGATGGAGCAGTATCCAAAGTGGTTTCTCTCTTAAATAGTTCTTCAAAAGTATTTCACTTTGTTCACAATATTTTGTGTTAATTGCTTCTTTATTTAGTATGTTCAGGATTATCAACGAACACTACGTTCATGTAATAAGAAACTTAAACTGATAATTGTTTAGTTAAAGTGGGAAAAGTACCTTTATTTGGAACTTGTAGTTTTTTATCAGTAAAAACGTGCATCATATTTTCATAAATTGATAATCATATAATTCATAGCATTTTTTGTGTTTTAAATTATGATTTTAATATTTTGATCTTGTATTATATTCATTGCACAATATACATTAACAATCTGCTACCCTCACAGTACTGGGGCAGACATGCATGGTTGTGGTGCCTGAGAGTCGAGATCATGTGTGGTTTTGGGCATGTGGCTCAAATAGAATAATTCTTCATTAAATACTAGTTTTTGTAGTGCTACTGTGTCTGTGGTTTGAAACGAAATGGACCCTCAAAACCGCCCCCACCGTCCAGACAAGGTTCGTGCATGATCCAGCAAGCACTTTTTCGAACTACCCAACCACCGATATTCATAGCGTGCTATTGCCTGAAAAAAAAGACAACCTTTGTCAGTTTCTAAAGAGCAATAATATACCATTAAGAATAAGGTTTAAGTACCTTAACCCAAAGTGCTTTTATCTTTATATCTCTTATATTACAAATATTGCTAGTTGCTTCAACCGTTGCATGAGTCTAGGAAACCATTCCCACTGATCCAGGACTATGCTTTCTTTCTGTTCCTGGAATTTAGCTTGTTTATATTAATTGTTTTCGAGCTTCGTGAATTCCGGATTTTCTTTGTCTTATTTTTTGGTTCGTTTAATGAAATCAGACCTTAATCCGTGGGAGTTCAAAGCACTAAATTTCGATATGCGTTCTTGTAACCTGTTCTGTCTGACTGTCAGTTTTATATAATTTATATATACAGACTCCATAACCAAGTTTGTTGCAAAGGAGGACATGGGCTTGTTTCTTTGCTAATTGGAGAGGTTTTGAGGTTTATATGAAAGGTTAGTAAAGCGAGTCCCTTTTGGTTAACTTCTTTTTACTATTTCTCAGGTTTTTTCAGAGATGTCATGTCTTTGAGGCCGATCTAGTTGAATTTCTGAAAACCCATTTGGCCAAATCTCAATTTGGTTTCTTCAGTTTTGATCATTGGATGCGGCAAAACTAACTTTTTGTTTATCTATTCATGGACGGTTTTGTTCTTTAATCATTTGGATCACTTTACGTTGCTTCAAAAGGCAGAATCCAAAGCAACTTTGCTTCAAGAAGCATGAAAAGTACTTTCAAATTGCAAGTCAAAATATGCCTTACTTTCTGGTTCCTGTGAACTATATCTTCGTAGTGTTTTTCTTCATTCATTCTGAAAGCAATCTATCTGCAATTATTCAGCTTGATGAGTCCACAGCTTTCTTCTATTATGTGCTGAGCATCCGTGGCTCTATCATCAATATGCTGAGCTTTGATTCATTTGATATCACAGGGAAAACCAAAATTTTCAAAAATTTGATAGGAGAAAAGCCTAAGTAGCCAGCACAGGGGAAGGGATTATTGCTAGTAAAGAAGGGATTTTCAGTTGATCAAAACATTTGAAACTTCTGTCTGAGATCCAAAAGTAAGAATGGAAAGTGGTTTTCAATCAGCTTGGAGGAGTAGCTATTTGCGTGGGCTAGAAAATGTGGAGGAAGACCAAGAGCTGAAAGTAGTAGCATCGTTGCCCGTGATTCCTCAACCACAAACACCGCGAGAGCCTATGGAATTCTTGTCAAGGTCATGGAGTCTTTCGGCTTCTGAAGTTTCGAAGGCTCTTGCTGAAAAGCAGAAACAGTTTTTCCCAGACAATAATCAGATCAATTTCCCAGAATCAGCTGCTGTACCAGAATTAGTAAGCTGACACATCCCCATCACTTTTTTCTGTTTCAGCTTCCCTCTTCATGGCTCATAATTTGCCATGGGAATTAAGCCTAGAAATAAGTACTTAGTTCATTAGAAAGGAATTGGTTACTTTTCACAGTGAACATACTGATAAATGTTTTCCCCATGGATGGTACTACTTGAATGAATATGTGAAAATTTTATGTCCTCATTGGCTACAGAGAAATAAAAAAAAAAAAATAATCACTTAATTTTGTAAAATATTCACTTGCTTGTGCTTTGTTGTGCTGTTCTGTTGCAGCCAGCCAAGCTAATAAATTCCATTGTAGCACGGAGGACGGGTTCATTTGGAAAATGGTTCCACCACAAAGAGTCCAGTATCAGCTTAGTGAAGAAGAAAGATAGGGCACGCTTAGAAAGTGCACATATGCATTCTACTCTCTCAGTTGCTGGACTAGCTGCAGCCTTGGCTGCTGTGGCTGCAGCAGAGAACTCCAGTGAATCAGGAAAAAAGATGAGCATGGCTTTGGCATCTGCTACAGAACTTTTAGCATCACACTGCATTGAATTAGCTGAATTAGCTGGAGCTGGTCATGATTGCGTGGCTTCTGTTGTAAGATCCGCAGTGGAGGTTCAAACTCCAGGCGATCTAATGACTCTTACAGCTGCAGCTGCAACAGGTATTTTTGCTCATGAGTCTATCTCCATGATGTAATAAAAGGGTTTCTGGAGAAGTCTCATGAGTAGCTATTTATAAAAACTTTATAACCTATTCCCTCTTAAATGATGTTGAAATGGTTGCTTTCTGTATTAATCTCAAGAAAGAAGTGTAACATTTGGATAATTTCTAATAATATATTAAGGTGTCAGACAATATGTTCATCAAAGCATGCTTTATTTTGTTATCAAGTTCCTTCTAGGAAAATATTCAAGTACAGTTAAATCAGTCTGAAATATTAGATTGGCCGCAATGTATTTGCTATTAGGGATTAATTCTGCACTCCAACCTGCGATTTGTTTAGTTCATTGGTCATTGGTTGATGAAATTTTTTTTACTTAACAAAATTAGCTTTGCGAGGAGAAGCAGCCCTGAAAGCAAGATTGCCAAAAGAAGCAAAGAAGAATGCATCTATAAGTCCCTATGACAGAGGTATGATAGGGACTGACTGGAGTGCTGGTTTTCATAGTAGAATGGTGGAACAGAGTCCCCCTTTTGTTGGGGAGTTATTGCAAGTAACACAAAAAGGTAATCTAGGATCAGAAGTTCAGGAATTCATCACTATAAAGTTATTGCATATCCCATGCTATTAGACAATGCATAATCTCTGGAGTTTGTTCTAGTTTTGGTAATGCAATTTGTGCAGTTCATCAATTTCAAATTTCAAAGTATATTTTCTTCGACCGTTTGTCAACTCTGTTTTCTTCTGCACCTTTAAGATTCCGAATGACTGCTTGACCATGTATACAGGGGTTTACCCTCTTAGTAATTTAAGCAGCTATTTTTAAATACTTTCTATCGGAATTGACAGGAGTTCTACGATGGAAGCATGTTTCTGTTTACATCAACAAGAAATCTCAGGTACATAACTTAATGCAGAGGAAAATAAGGAAAGTTTGTCTGCTTGTCTTGTCTGCTTGTCTCTACATTTTCTCATATCACTTTGTTTTCAGGTCATAATTAAGCTCAAAAGCAAACATGTTGGAGGAGCATTCTCCAAGAAGAATAAATGTAAGCATTTACATTTGAAGTCTCTTATTAATTTGGCTGTTGTCTACTTCTCACCAGCTGCTTCATTCTCTTCACAACATCAAAACTCTCTTTCAATAAATTTCTACCCTTTGTTTCCTTTTCATCTGAATGTACTCTGCGGATACCAGGTGTTGTTTATGGAGTTTGTGATGAGACTGCTGCATGGCCATACAGAAAAGAAAGGGAAATTTCTGATGAGGTCTATTTTGGCCTCAAAACCGGACAAGGTCTTCTAGAGTTCAAGTGCAAGAACAAGAACCATAAACAGACTTGGGTTGATGAAATTCAGAATCTTCTTCGTCGAGTTAGTTGCATTGAAGCAACTGAACACTCTCTAGAAGTCTTAAGTATTAATAGTATATGACATGTTTTTGTGTATATATAGTGCAAGAGTAGGACAGATACCTTTATTAATGCCGTACTCCTAGTTCATGAGAGATGAAATTGAAGTCACAGATTATATAGGAACATGCAATGTACTGCTCTTATGTTTGGTTCAAAACAATAATCATGAAAGTCAAATTTTAGCTGAGAGTTTTGAGAGCAGTTATGTGTAATTACAATACATGGACTGGAATCTTGATACAACAAATTAAATAAATAATTGCATGTACATACAGATCTTACCCCTTTTATTTGCTTAATCTCCAATTGGAGGTTGACATCTCATCATCTCTATATTTTTTTAAAAGACCTTAGTTCCATATAATCATTTCTCATTTTCAAAACAAATCCTTGTTTGTTTTTGCAGATGAGATGAGATGAGTTGAAATTAAAGTTAAAAATTGAATAAAATATTGTTAGAATATATTTTTTTAATATTATTTTTGTTTTAGAATTTGAAAAAGTTGAATTGTTTATTTTATTTTGTATGAGAATTAAAAAAATTATAATGATTAGATGAGATGAGTTGAGAAGTTTTCTGAAAACAAATGAGGTGCGCTTTTGAAATTATGTACAAGTCTCGGCACATTCATATTGAATGTCTCCGTACAGCTTTTGAAAATTTATGTGCCCAAAACGGCTACTCATCCAGTCTCACTCTCTCGGTTGCTATGGCTGCATCTCCTTTCCAACTTCTAAGACAAGCATTTGGATATAGAAACTAGGTGGTTTGGAGGTTTGGCTTTGGAGATTGGGTGTAGAAACTGAACTTTGAAAGCCAATATACAGCCAAAAAAACATATTTTCATAATCATTATAAATATTTTCATAAGCATATTTTTAAAAGAACATTGAATCTCGGACGTGTAAGACCATACCGATGCGCTCTTATCTCTAATGACTACAAGTATGCTCTCTTTGTTAAATTTCTACACAGCTTTGGTAAGAGATCTTGGTGTTTGCAAATTTTATAGAAGATCCAACAAGTGGTATTAGAGCCTCATTGTCAAATCTGTGTAGAAATAAGGCTTTGTACTTGTGAAATACGATTATTGTATTTTGTGAAGTTTTCACCGCTCAAGTTCCTTATGATTCGGTTTTTGGAGTTTTGGGGTGATCGGAAAGTTTTTCTTGAGTTTGTATGGTGGTTGTCGGTGTGTAGCCTATCGGATCTGTCAAAAACCGCCACTTATGGTGGCTAAAATTTTTTTTATTTTATTTTTTGGTTTTTGACTAAAAAAGGGTTGTTAGAGACATGTGACGACCCTGAAAATGTCCTCACCGGCATCCGCTTGTCCAGATCTATCGGAACAGTGACGGCGCCGATGGCCTCTTTCTGCTACAGTAACTTGGGTCATAGGGTTATAAAATTCGGGTAGGGTTTAGTGTGAATTAGACTTGGGTCTTTAATACAAGCCTTGGGTTGGTCCAATCCTTAACAAATATAAGGTGAATTGGGTTAAGTAAAGATTAGGTTTGTGTGTGCTGGACTGGTCAATGCATTGGGTCCACGTCATAAGGCCATTGCATTTAAAACATGTTGGTCAAATGGTTTGACAAGCTCGTATCCATTGGATTCACCCTTACCTATTTGATTTGTTGACTTTGACTTAATTGATTTGTTGACTGCTTAGTTTGACCCGAATCTGGATCTTGACTTGGATCCGACAAAATAAAACATTTATTTTAATTATTATAATAATATTTAAAAAAATAATAATTTTTTTAATATCTCTATTGTAGACATATTGTTTAATATTGTCTTATTTTTATGCATGATTATTTTTCTTTGAGATATTCAGTGGCAATTCATATATGTAGCATAGAGAAATTAAAGTGATACGTTGCCTAAGTGACCTCTGTCATGGAAATTTTCTCCTTAGCCAAAAATGTAAAAGTTTAATGAATTGCATTAAGTTACATCATCTATGCGAATGACAATCGGCCAAAAGGAAGGTTGTTATTTGGCCGGGTCATAGATGGTATAAGGCGATATGTGAAATGCATAATTTTTTAGATTAACCTATGCATTCAATAGTCGGCCCAAATGAAGGCTATTATTTGCTCAGATTGTATAATTTTTTTGGATATAATAGTCGGCCCAAAGGAAGGCTATTGTTTAGCTATGTTGTGTAATTTTTGGGATTAGCCTATACATTCAATAGTCGGCCCAAATGAAGATTATTGTTTGCCATGCCTAGTTTTTTGCATTATTCACAATAACTAGCCTTATCGGGAGAGGACCACTTGCATGTTGTAGTTACTGTCCAAATAATTGATTGCAATGATGCATTAGGTATCTCATACGAGCCCACTTTTATAAAACCATAAAATTTTTGGGTTTGATTTTGTCATATTTTCTGATTGATTTTATTGTTCAATTTGACTAAAGTTTGTATGACGAAAGTTATGGTTTGTTTATTAATACTTCAAGATTGATGGGATGTTTATTTATTATGAGTTTATTTTGTTTCCTTAGAGTGAATGCATCTTCGATATCTGCTAAAATTGAATAGCATTCCAGTCCTTAATGGATTAAATTTTGCAAAATGGAAAGAGCATATTACTATGTTCTTGGATGTATGGATCTAGACTATGCTTTGGGTTGATGAGCCTCCCAAACCTACTGATCAGAGTTCTGCTGATTAGAGGACAGCCTATGAAAAATGAGACTGCTCTAATCGCATGAGTTTTGATAATAAATCATTCTATTCTTGATTCTATTCACGGTGCAATGCCTGAAGAGGAAAATGCCAAGAAGTATCTAAGCCAAATAGCAGATCGATTTGTTGCGTCGAAAAGGTAGAGACAAGTAAGCTACTTAGCAAACTTGTTTCAATGCGCTATAATGACAAATGGAACATAAGGGAGTATATTATGGAAATGTCTAATCTTGTTACTAGATTGAGAGCACTAAAGTTAGAATTTCTAATGAAATTATTGTGCATCTCATTTTGATTTCTCTTTCTGCACAATTTGTTCATTTCAAAATTAATTATAACACTCAAAAAGAGAAATTGACTCTGAATGAGTTTATTGTTCACTGTGTGCAAGAGGACAAGAGATTGATACAATAAATGATAAAAAGTGCTCACATGGAAATTTTTCCTCACGAAAATCCGGGCACCAAGAAAAGAAACTTAATGATAAAGCCAAGGCAATTGCAAATGCTAGAACTTCACAAGTAATTGTGCAACAAGAACATGATAAAGTTTCTGCCTGTTACTTTTGCAAAAGGGATGGTTACGTGAAGACAAATTGTTTCCAGTATAAGAAGTGACTTGCAAGGAAATGTGATATTTCTATCTTTGTTTGCATTGAAATTAATTTGGCTATTGTGTCACTTAACACTTGGTGGATAGATTAGGGAGCTACTATTCACATAAATATCACTTTGTAGGGTTACCTAAAGTGTCAAAAATCAAGTGATTCTAGAAAACATCGTTTACTTGGAAGATGGCAATAAAGTTAGTGTTGAGGCGATTAGAGTCTACATATTAAAATTAGAGTCTGGTTTTTATTTGGATGAGACTTTTTTATGTGCCGTCATTTAGACGGAATTTAATTTATATTTCTTTTTTGGAAAAATTCGGTTATTCTTGTTCATTTAGAAACTGGAAATTCAGTCTTTTCCAAGATTCAAATGTTATCGGTACTGGCTCTTTGATTGACAATTTTTATTTGTTGGACTTGGATTCCTCTCACTTAAGGACAAACGAAATGTAGCATGTAAATAGTTTTGATACAAAGAGGAGATTAATCAATGAAAATCTCTTTGTATTGTGGCACAAGCGGCTAGGACATATCTCGAAAGAGAGAATTGAAAGTCTTGTGTCAGCTGGAATTCTTGATCTTCTTGATTTTTCAGATTTTAAAATCTGTTTTGAATGTATAAAAGGCAAGTAAACAAATTTAAGGAAAATAGGTGCCAACAGGAGTTCAGGCATCTTAGAACTGATATATATTGACATTTGTGGTCCATTCCCTACGGCATTTTGGAATGATCAATGGTATTTTAGAACTTTTATAGATGATTATTCTCGTTATGGGAATCTATATTTGATACATGAAACATCACAAGCATTGGACATTTTTAAGGCTTATAAAGCTGAAGTTGAAAATCAGCTTGAAAGAAAATTAAGGCCGTTAGATCTAACTGTGGTGGTGAATACTATTTGTAGATATGACGGATCAGGCGAACAACGTCTTGAGCCTTTTGCGAGATACTTAGAAAATGTGGCATCGTTCCTCAATACACCATGCCAGGGACTCAAAGTTAAAAAGTTGTAGCTGAGAGACAAAATCGAACACTGAAAGATATGGTTAGAAGTATGATATCTCATTCTTCTTTGCCAAAGTCACTATGGGGAGAGGCCATAAAGACTACAATTTACATTCTTAATCGAGTACCTAGTAAAGTAGTAGCTAAAACCCCATATGAGTTATGGATTGGAAGAGGCATAGTATTAGGCATTTATATGTCTGGGGTTGTCCAATTGAGGCTAGGCCCTATAAACCTAATGAAAGGAAACTGGACTCAAGAACAATTAGCTGCTACTTTATTAGTCATTCAGAGAGATCGAGGGGTTTCAAGTTATATTGTCCTTCAGGTAATACCATTATTTAGACGGGTAATGCCAAATTCATTGAGGATATTGAGGATAGTGGGAGTACACAACCCAAAGATATTGTATTTGAAGAGGAGTAGATTGAAATACCTCTGCCAAATACTGAGGCTGGTGACATGGTCACACTTGTCATAGTAGAGGATGCGGATGTAGATCATCAAACCATTTTTGAGTTGTCTCTAATTAATACGGAAGAACCTAAACTGCCTCAACATGAAGTGCCATTAAGGATATCAAATAAGGAGAGGAGATTGACAATTCCAGATGATTACATTGTTTATCTCCAAGCGCATGAGTTTGATATAGAGTTGGAGGATCATCCAATCTCTCTTACAATCAAGCCAAACAAAGTGCTAATTCCCAAAAGTTGATGGATGTTGAGAAGAAGATTTACCACCCTGCTTGGGCCATGTGGGGTTTGGCCCCCCTTAGGGTTCGAACCGGCCAGTAGATGGCCCAGTATAAGACAAATGAAGGGAAGAGGACTGGGCTAGGCCCGAGGAGGCCCTTCAGATATGGTGACTAGTCATGTCACCCACTCAGACCGCAACCCACATCGCCAGACAGTAGGCACGCTGCATTAAATGGTCTAGAAAGCCAGCACGCAACGATAGAGCTAGACATCCACTCACCTCTATGGACAAGGTAGTGCGCTCCTCCCACCCCTTACCTACCGCAGGGGACAGATTGGCGACTCAAGCACAATGTGGCAGGGCGACGGCTGACATGACAGGCGAGGAAACCTGCCACCAGTGCAATGTCCCGTACACCTATCCATGATCTGCCAGCAGTGGGTGAGGACCACCACGACCGTGTATATAAACACGTCCCGAGTTCAGATAGAGCTCTTTGAACATTTTCTCCTTACATTCCCACATAAATAGATAATTCCGAGTTAGTCATTGGCGGTGTCCCTCATCACTCGAGACCTCATCTCCTTGGGTCTTGCAAGTACCACGGTGGAATCGTTGAGTTGCCCAGGCTATGAGACACGACATCAACAGATGTAATGCTTGATGAGTTAAAGTCTATGAAAGACAATGACTTTTGAGACCTTGTCCAATTGCCTAATGGTATTAAACCAATTAGTTGTAAATGGGTCTTCAAAACCAAGCAAAACTTTGAAGGCAATGTCGAGATGTATAAAGCATGTCTTGTTGCAAAAAACTTTACTCAAAAGGAAGATATTGACTATAAAGAGACTTTCTCTCCAATTTTATCGAATGACTCTTTTAGGATCATTATGGCACTTGTAAGTCATTATGATTTAGAGTTTCATTAGATGGATGTAAAGACTACTTTTCTCAATGATGACATTGAGGAAACAATATATATGATGCAACTAGAGGGCTTTGAGACTAATGAATCGAGTCATTTGGTTTGAAAATTAAAGAAATCCATCTATGGCTTAAAGAAGGCATCTCGCCAATGGTATCAAAAGTTTGATAGAGTAGTTTCCTCTTTTGGCTTTAAAAGAAATGTTGTGGATCAATGTATTTATCATAAAATCAGTGGGAGAAAATTTATAATTTTGTTGCTATATGTAGATCACATTATATTAGCAAGTAGTGACATTGTCCTGTTATATGAAACTAAGAAATTTCTTTCGAAACACTTTGAAATGAAAGATCTTGGTAAGGCATCTTTTGTGATAGATGTATAGATTCATTGTGATAGATCATGTGGTACAATTGGCTTATTATAAAGAACATATGTCAAGAAAATATTAGTAGGTTTGGCATGCAAAATTGGGCCTTAGGAGATGCATCTATTACTAAAGGTGACAGATTATGTTTGCTACATTGCCCAAAGAATAATACTGAAAATAAAAAAAATGGAGAACATTCCTTATGCATTAGTTGTAAGGAGTCTCATGCATGCTTAGGTTTGCATATGCGCAAATATTGCATATTCAGTTGGAATGCTTGGTAGATATTTGAGTAATCCATGCATGGATCACTAGAAGGCTGCTAAAAGGGTAATACGGTACTTGCAAAGAACAAAAGACTATATGCTCACGTATCGGAGGTCAAAAAATCTGGAGATCTTTGGGTTCTCATACTCCGATTTTGCTAGTTGCCTCGATAGTAGGAGATCCACTTCAAGTTATGTTTTCATATTGGTTGGAGGAGCTGTATCATGGAAAAGTGTCAAATAGACACTTACAACTTTTTCAACCATGGAATCAGAGTTTATTGCTTGCTATGAGACATCCAATCAAGCAATATGGTTGTGAAATTTTATCACCAATCTTCAAGACGTGGATGGTATTGAGAATCCACTAAAATTTTATTGTAACAATAGGACCGCTAAGTTATATTCTAAGAATGATAGGAGTTCGTCAAAGTCTAAACACATTGACATAAAATTTCTTGTCGTGAAAGAAAAAGTTCAAAATCAAAATGTACCAATTGAGTATATTAGTACAAATCTCATGGTTGCGGATCCACTCACTAGGGCTTACCACCTAAAGTGTTTAAGGAGCATGTAGCTCGTATGAGAGTGGTTACTCCTAGTAACATATTTTATTAGTGGGAGTTTGTCTATTACGTATTTGATTTATGAGACACTTACTACAATCGTGCTTTTGGTTTATTGATGATTCTAAGGTTGCATTTCTTTCAAATTGTGGTAATACATAAGGCTTGAAAGAATGATGCAGGGACCAGTTGGAAATATACATGATAAAGGATCACATTACATGAAATTTCCATGCTACACATCGGTACTTGATCTATGTTATTGATGATATTGGTGTTTGTGACCATGGATGGTCTTGTCACGATAAATGTGATAATGACTGCCACGATCCTATACTGATATTATTCAATGAACCATATTATTTTGAGATGATATCCATAAAGTCTGGCAATTATAGTTTGAACTCATAAAGTTTACAATGTTTGATTTTTCAGGAATCTATGTGGTCATAGTGGGAGATTGTTAGAATAATTTAAATTGATGGACCTACATAGATCAGGAATATTATATTGTATAATTTTCAAATATAAGGTTTGGATAATGTTTGTAAGACTCAATAAATGTGATCAATAAAATAACATAAGCAGGCCATTGACACATCTCTAAAAGCTCATGATTTTGGTCAGGTCATGAGCATAAAGTGGTATGAGCCCAATTCATGTATAGAGACCCATTAAGAATCCATGTAATTCCATTATTTTATTATGCAAAACTGGAATTTAGGTTATTATATATATGTCATGGTCCCCACTCCAGATTCATCTTCTCTACTCTAAACATCCTATTGCTGTGAGTTTCTTTTCCAGAGAGTGAATCTTGGACGTGGAAGACCATACCACTGCGCTCTTCTCTCCAATGACTACAAGTACGCTCTTTTTGTTAGATGTCTACACTGATTTGACAAAAGATCTTGAGACCTGCTAAATATAAAAAGCTCTAGGCTTATGGAGTATTGCTATTCGGAAGTGCTTTCTGGTGGAAAAGCAAAAGTTGTGAACATCTTGAAGAATCATAAGGTAAAGAAAAATTTAAAAGTCTCAAAAGAGTTATAAAACTAACATTTCAATGAGTTTTAGTGTAATTTTGATTGTGGCAAAGTGGCAAAGTAGAGAAAAGTCCAGATTTTTATATTTGGATTATCTTTGGCAAGTGGAAGAACTTTCATCCATCTGAAGTTTGAGTTGGGGAAAAAGTATATGGATAAGAGAACTACTATATACATAAACAGATTACATAAAAATAAACCCACAAACTGATATGCCTTTATGACATCCGTTAGATTTATTTTATAATAAAAGTAACTTTACAATCTAGCGCACCACATCAAACCACGTCAATTTGTAGGTTTACTTTTGAGTAATCATTTTGTGATTAAAGTATTTCTCTATAGATAATGGACTACTCTTTTTAGAATAAATAATCGGCTGCAACTTGATTTTCTGAAGAAAGATCGGAAGACTAGCCTGTCAAGCTCCCATTAGATGGTGTAAAATCTTGATTTTTACTAGGTCCTGTCCATAGGCGAACTGAAGAAAAGAAAGGACAATACTAGGGTGCACACTAAAGGTGTATTTCAAATATCCACATCAGTGCAAATAATTTTTTTTTTCATTTAAGTATTTTTTAAACATCTTTAACCATTAAGGGGAAAAAAAGTATAAATTCACTTATAATCATTTCTTTAACCATTAAAAAAAAATTAAAATATATGAGTGGGTACATTTGATTGACATATGTAAACAGAGAGCATGTAAAATTGTAGTCTTGATTTCTTTTGATAAAGAGGAACTTCGGAGACCATGTAAACGGAACATATATTTTACCTGAGAAAAGATATTTGCAATCTTATATTGTGCAACCGTTGCGTAATCGCTTTGAAAAATGTGAATAAAACATGAGATCCATATGAAAAAAATGAATTTTTTAATAGTAGACCCCACTCTTTTTCAAAGCGATTACACGGCGTTTACGCACTTCACGATTGTATGTAGAATTACGCATTTTACCTAATTAAATCCCAGACATATGTAACACACCCCATCATATTGATAGAGTAAATCATTTATTTTTCACCCATGGAATGCTGCCTCTTGAAATTATTCACGCCCAAAAGCGAACTTTAAATATGACGGAAGTCTTTATAGTCTTTGTTTGGTTTCATAAACTTTTCAAACCATCTCATCTCATCTCAACATCCAAATACCATTCAAACACAAACATTTTTCCATTTCAATTTTTCAGTCTTTTCATCTAATCATTAAAACTTTCTCAAACTTAAAAAAAAAATAAAATAGTTTAACCTTTTCAAATCCTAAAATAAAAATTATATTAAAAAGTTATATTCGAATCCTCTTTTAATTTTATAATTTTTTATTCAACTTTTTCTCTCTCATTTTCCAAAACCTCATAAAATCTTAACTCAAAGAATTTTATTACTATTTACAAATTATTTCACTATTATTCATAGATTTCTAATCTCATCTGGTTTGTTTGGTTACCAATAGTTTTTGCAAAATTTTTCAATATATTTTAAAATTTTAAACCAAACATATTCAAATCTAAAAAATACACTATTTCAACTTTTTATCAAATAATTTATCAAAAAAAAAAAAAGAAAAAAAGAAAAAGAGAAATGATAAACTACCAACTAATTTACTACTCTTAAACTATTATTGAATAAAATAATATTTTTTTCAAATTTGATTTTTCTTTTTGGTTTTGATTTGATGTATCTAAAATTTGAAAAAATTATATTTTATAAAAAAATAGTAGACAAATTGTAGATGGGTTGTTAGTGTATCACTACTAAAAAAACAAGTTCCTGAAAGTGAGAGTTGTTGAATGGAAGTGCATAGGGGTATTGTGGTATTTCAAGATAAGGAAGTAATGGCGCGTGAGATCTACACGCATTTGAGATGGTGCTTGTGGCTCAAGTGCTCATCATTTGGGGACAATTATGTTGTCATTGGAAAGTGGATGGTGAGGGTAGGTGATTTAGTTGGCTTTTGTGGCAGTGTCTGGAGGGTAGCAGATCGGAACTACAAACTTCATCCTACAAAAGTGAAAAGACACCCTAAACACCCGAAAATAGACCAAAGAAAGGAGAATGGTTGACTAGAAACTAAGGTTAATGGTGAGGAGGGGAGGAAGAGAGAAGAAGGAGGGCAAGGGTGGTCTTGGCTAGAGGGCAGGGGCTACAAATCTCTCAGCTTGCTCCTACATTTTCTTGAGGAATCACATTTTTTCTTATCGGTAAATAAAATTGTATTGATCATAAGAATAGGCAAAGCCCAAATACACGGGTCATATACAAGAGCAACATCTAGGAGTGATGTTCTAGTGATACAAGAAATTCATAAATGATCATGCTATTAAAAGCAATTACAATCAACCATTGGAATAAGGTGTTAAAAAATAAAGTTCTAAGTTCATCCAATGACCGCTAACGATCTTCTAAGTTTTGCTCATTCCTCATCCTCCAAAGGCACCACCATAGACGTATCAAAACCATTTTCCAAATTGCAGCAATTTGAGAAATGCCTTGAAGACCTCTCCATGAAACTAAGAGGTCAATCATCCTTCACCCAAGCTACACCCACCCGAGTAAAAAAGTCATTTGACAAAGTCGTGGCAATTTTGCAATGCATAAGTAAATGATTGACGGATTTTTCGCTCTTTTTACACATACAACACCAATCTAATACTATGATACGACGTTTTTTTAGGTTGTCAATAGTGAGAATCTTCTCCAAAGAAGTTGTCCATACAAAACATGATGCCTTTAAGGGGGCCTTGTCTTCCAAATGTTCTTTCACTAAAATGGATTTGCATTATGCTTAGAGATGGATTGGTAGAAGGAATGTACAGTAAACTTCCCTTTAGCCGAGCCCCCCTCTCTCCCTCCCTCCCTCCCTCGCTCATAGGGACTGAATAGACTAGGGTGTAGAATTCAGAGATTGCGTCAACTTCCTAATCATGAACATCTTTAAGAATGTGACATATTCTATTACAGGGTGCTGTTAGAATAATGAAGGAGGTTTGCGATCGAGGCTTTCTTCATGCTTGCTATACAAAAGAAGCATGGATAGGCTTCCTTAAGAGCCTTATCACCACACCATATATCATGCCAGAATTTGATACATGACTTGTCACCTGCCTCAAAATGGGTAAAACTAGAAAATATATTCCATCCAAGTCTTATGTGCTTCCAAAGCCCCATTCCATAAGATCCACTCACCTCATTCGAGCACAAACCTCCCCATGCTCTACCATACTTTGAATCTAATACTGATCTCCACAAAGCTCCATGTTCTAGGGGATATCGCCATAGCCATTTACTCAACAACACCTTGTTAAAAAGTTACAAATTTCGGATACCCAAGCCTACTTGATAAGTTGAGGATCAAATGGTTGCCCATTTACCAAATGAAATTTAAACTCATCATTCATCTCTCCCCATTGGAAATTCCACTGTATTTTCTCCATGTGGTAAGCTACTGTTTACGCCCAAAGAATAATGCAGTAGTTGTAGCACAGCTTTGGGGTGTCGATTCCACAGAGAGACAAATTAAAAGAATTGTAGAAAGAACAAAGACACTAAAGAAAGAGATTAAATTCTTAATGGGAAAACAAAGATTAATTTTAAATGCAAATTAAAGTGAAACGAAGTGACTAAAGGAAAAAGTACTCAGTAAAGCGTCGGGAATTCCTTGCACAAATATGGTATTTTAATTATTCTTAATTCATTGAATAACTCAATTGAGAACTCAATTCCTAATATTCACAATCGGAAGGTATAGATTTATAAACAAAGATCAAACCAAATGTAACCGTTTGAAAAATCATTCACTACTTTTCAAATACGTAAATTATTATCACTATTGAGAAAATCCAACGACGACAATACTCAGGAAGCGATATTGCAGCAAAGAATTAACCAATATAGAAAAATAATTGATCCAAACATAATCAAAGATTCAATCAATTCAATAGAAAAAGCATGACTGAATCCATAAACAGAATAAATTCTATGATTATTTGGAGAAGAAAACATTAACGATGAATTGAGAATGATAAAACAAAAGAGTTTTAGTAATTGAAAATCAAATACATGAATCAAGAATAAATTAAAAATACCATCTAATGTGCAAGTTCATCCCTAAACTTACTTGAGAATTTAGTTATCCATAAATATAATGGACAACAAAAATTTCAAGAGAACTATAAAGCAAACGGTGGCCATGGAAATTAATTTTAGATCTTTCTCCTTCAAATTGAGCCGTCTCCCCTCTTCTCCACTCCTAATTTCGTGATAATGATGTGCTTAAATAGGGTAGGAAAGAAACCCTAATGTCTTCATACTCCCGCACACAAAATTGCCTAAATTTTAGGACTCAACTTGGCAGCCACGTACGCACTTCAGAAATTCGAATTTGGAAATCCTTACTTGGGGCAACTTTGTATCCCTTTAAGATAGCTTTCTAACACATCAAGAATCACACCAATCCGATATCTGAGCGAAAAGTTATGATTAAAATAATAAAGTATGTCCATTCTGTCTCCTAGCGCATTTTGGACTCTGATCCGAATTACTCTCAAACCACATCATTATCCTTATTTGAAGAGTCCTACACTCGTTGAAAGTTCTTAAGTTGTTCCAACGTCTTGCCCACTTGAAAGTCCTTTGAATTTGAATGGGTTTGGACTTGCTTTTTTATAAACTCTGAAATTAAATATAAAAATATGCTTAGGAATATCCTAAAGTAAATAGAAACTCAATTCAAGAATGCACATTAATTCCAATGATTTCTATTAACATTTTAGAATTTTAGTCAAGTAATAGGGTATTTAGAGTGTACTTTCGTACACTCATCAACTACCTATGATGGAAGCAGAAACAAAGGGAGGAAATAAGTCCGTATGTTGGATAGGGTACTTTTAATGAGTGCAATTCTGCAACCTTTGGATAAGTACATCCGCTTCCAAGTAACAAGTTTCAGCTCCATCTTTTCTAGGACGTCATTCCAAATGGATATCGATTTGTAATGAGCACCCAACGAGAGGCCAAGATATGTGATTTCATATATTCTGCAAAATTTCTGCAATGTTTGTAGAGATGTTTTCACAAGTAAATACAATTTCATTAAGGAGCTTTGATTTTAGGGGAGCAAATGCAGAAGATTGTCTCTCAATCTCCCACCAATATCAAGCTTGCAATAGAAATGGACCCTTATGAATGAAAGAGGAAAAAGGAAGTGGGAGACAAAGGGATCTTCTGCGTTACTTGAGAGGAGCTATAAAGTCAAGTCATTTAAAATCTCTTATTATTAAGTTTTAACTAAAAAATGATCAGAAAAATGGAACCCTACCATCAAAGTCACATTAATTGCAAACCTTTGACAACAGAATGGAAAAATGGAGAAACTTCTATGATTCTCATTGAGTGCTTTGTGTAATATTTATACATAAGTAAAAGAGAATAAAGAATAATAGTTGTTACAAATAACCTGATAGAAATAATGAAGACTTCCTCTACAGTTCTATTCTAGAAGGCTCTTGTGAATTGCTGTACAATGTGAGTAGAGTAATATCGGGCTTCATGTTATTGCCGTACCACCCGTAATGCCATCCTTGTGTTTGTGTAAAGTCTCAGATGAGTCATTTAGCTTGATACACCCCTTCGAGGCCAATGAGGTGTCTACCACATTGAGGCTCGATCTTAAACGATGAAAACGATCAGCAACAATAGGTTTGGTAAGAAGATTAGCCAATTGGTCTTGTGAACTGCAGAATTGAACTTGTAAGGTGTTTGCCGCAACCCTGTCTCTAACGAAGTGAAAATCAATGTCCATGTGCTTTGTTTTTGAGTGATAGATAGGATTCATTGATAGATATATTACTCCAATATTGTCACACCATAAAGTAGGAGCTGTGGAAAGGAAGACACCTAGTTCATGAAGTACTGTTTGCAACCAAATAACCTTTGCTGCTAAGGAAGCAAGGGACTTGTATTCGGCCTTAGTGGAAGAACGTGCCACTGTGCTTTGCTTCTTTGAACTCCATGATATTAAGTGATGACCCAAGTAAATGCAAAATCTTCTAGTTGATCGGCGATCATCCGGACAACCCCCCCAATCAGCATCAGAATATGCTTGAAGAGAAAAATCAGTTTGAGGCTTGAAGAGCAGAACATAGTTGATGGTTGCTTTCAAGTATCGTAAGCTACATTTCACAACAGTCCAATGAGAAGCTTTAGGTGTGTGCATGAATTGGCACACTTTGTTGACTGCAAAAGAGAGATCTGGTCTGTTCAAGGACAGATATTGGAGGCCCCCAACTATGCTTCGATAAAGTGTAGCATCTTCAAAATCTGGTGAGTCAAACTTGGAAAGTTTGAGATTAGCAGCCATAGGAGAATTGCTGGGTTTAGTGTGAAGCATTTTGCTACCGGTTAACAGTTGCTTGATGTACTGTCCTTGAAAGAGAATCAAGCCGTGTGCTGTGTGATCAACTTCAACTCCAAGGAAAAAGGAAAGATCACCGAGGTCCTTTACTAGGAAAGCACGTCCCAATGCTGAAATAAGACTATTAATGGTAGAGGAATGTGAAGATGTGATGACATTGTCATCTACATACACCAAAAAATAAATTTTGCTATCAACATGAATTAAAATGAATAAGGAATGGTAAATTTTGGAGGCAGTGAAACCGAAATCAAGAAGCCAAGAACTAAGCTGAGCAAACCCTGATCTTAGGGCCTACTTGAGGCCATAGATGGCCTTATGGAGTTTGCAGATATAATTTGAATGATTCAATCAACAAATCCTTGAGGCTGCTGCATATACACATCATTTGTTAAGGATCCATGCAAAAATGCATTTTGGATGTCAAGCTGCCGTAAGGGCCAAGATTGAGTCACTGCAAGTGAGAGGATTAGTTGAATGGTGGATGGCTTCACCACTGGACTAAAGGTCTCAGTGTAGTCCAAACCATGGAGTTGATGGTAGCCTTTAGCTACCAGTCGTGTTTATCTTCTTTCGAAAGAACCATCAGCTCTGGTTTTGGTACGAAACACCCAGCGACAACAAGGATGTTTGCCATGGGAGGAGGAGGGACTAAGCTCCACGTCTGATTTTGTTGCAGTGCAATGAATTCTTGATACATCGCGTCACACCATTTTGGAAATTTTACAGCTGCAGAGAAACTAGAAGGATAATCAGGAACACTTATAGAGGTAGTAAAACAATACCGAGAGGTATACAACGCGGTTCCATCCGTGAAGACTCGAGGACGAGAGGAATTTGTATGGGCACGAGTTATAATTGGTGAACGAGGTGGAATAAGAGAGATAGAAGGAAGAGAGGAAGGTGGGTGGGTGGAAACCGATGGTTGAATGTTAGACGGAATGGAAGTGTTTGTTGCAGAGGAGGATGTGCAAGAGGTCAAAGACGATTGTAAAGGTGAAGCTGAGTTAGAAGATGATGGGTTGGGCCTAGGCCCAAGAATAGAAGGTGTGAGTAGAGGTAAAAGAGTAGTTTCCACACTGGAGGAATTAGAAATGAGACTGGGCTGAGATGTACGAAAAGGAAATGATGACTCGTTGAAAATGACGTCCCTGGAGATGTAGAGTCTATTTTGTTTGAAGTCTAGACACTTGTAATGTAACGCCCCGTCCCCGAGGGTCCGGAGAGTTAACTCATATAACCTGATAATCAACTCTAACAAGGCTAGAGTACTTCCAAATTCAAGGATATATATATTTTCCCAAACCTCAAATCAAACGTAAATACTTCAATTAAATAAACGATATAAACTCATCTATCCAATTTTCAATCTAGCAACTCAAATAAAACCAACTCTTCTTCATGTCTCAAATAACAAACTAGAAATAATGAAACATTAACATAAGTCTCCATAAACCGTCTAAATCCATTGAAGCAAACTTAAGAAATATAAATAACTTCCAACATCAACATTAATACCACGAAATACCCAACAACCATTCACTGCTAATCTTCTCCATAAACTCTAATATTGATCCTCAGCTGAACCATCAATGTCATCTGAAATATTATGGAGATAAGGGGAGGTGAGTTGGGGAGTGTAGAAAGGAAAATGGGTCATGTTTCCGATGTGGAAAGACTGGCCATTTCATCAGAGAATGCCCATTACTGTCAGACGACAAGAATAAGACCAATACACCTCCAGGTCCCCGTCAGACGACACAGGGAAACAATCAACGTAGAATGGGACCAGCTCGAGTGTTTGCATTGACAACTGAAGATGTTGAAGACGATAACAATGCGATCACAGGTACCCCACTATTTCTTCTCCTTGAAAGCTTTTGTTTTAGTTGAGTTGGGATTAATCTTATGATTGCATGAAACTTTCCTAGTTGTATAGTTTAGAATATTGTGGTTTGGTTGGAAAGGTTTTCAAAGGGATTAGACCCAATATTTTATATCTACGAGGCTCTAGCTTTTGGTGTTTGATGAGTTAGTATGTGTTTTGGAAGTGAGAAGTTTAGGAAAATTTATGGTTGGAAGTAGATTTTCTAAGGATTCGGGAATTCGTGACTTGAATTACCTAGGACTTAATTTTTGGAGCATTTGATTGTACTATTATTTGGAGATTCAAATATTATTTTGGGAGTTATCTTTTGGTTATTTGTGAGGCTTAGCTGGTAAAGACTGATTAAATGTGGAGGTTAGCTCTTTCCCAACGTATGTGTTTGAGATTCAATGTTTTAGGACTAGAAGTTGTTAGAGTGAACAGCGGAAGCGTGGTTGTAGTGATATAATAGTTTGAGAGTGTCTTTCGTTATTTATTGAGGTTTTATATTAGGTGAAGATTTTGGAATTTATTGGTTGGTCTTTAATTGCATTATGGAGGTTTATATTCTAAATTTGATAAGGCAGTATGTGCGAACGTGTATGGCTAAGGATATTATAGGAGAATACAATCGATAATATTGGAGAGTTAGGATTTGAAATATGAGGTTCGACAATTTTTGGATTATTTATTAAGTGCAGCAATATAATCGACGTTTGGGGTAGGCATGAGATGTTTGTAGTGGATAAATATTTAGGCCTTGTTTGTGGTACTAGCAAATTTCGAGGACGAATTTTTTTTTAAGGAGGGGAGAATGTAACACCCGGACCCAAAATTGGTATGGTTGGACTTTAGATTATTTATTTATTTATTTATTGGAGCTTGATTTTTTTTTTATTCTTTTACTCTCCCTGCATGTTTAATTAGTTATTTTTGTTTTTGTTTGTTTTCTTCTTTTTTCTGTCTATTTTTTTTCTTTACTCCCATAGTGTTCCTCTCGCTCACTCCATGCACACTCACGGCACGTCCGAGCGCACGTCTCTCTCTCGGCTCTCTAGGGTTTTCTTTTCTTGTTTCTACACTTATATATTTATATTTTGTACGTATTCGAAAGATGCTTCCGCCGTGCCCTCCTACACAAACCTTAGCCCAGTATATATTTTTTTTTCTTCTCCTCTTGGCAAACAGCGCTCGCCCTCTAGCTCGTTCACCACCCTGCCACGCCCAACCTTTGTTTCACGCACACGGAACGACAACCACACAAAGTCCACCACTCAAGCCGGGCGCCACCACCCTCTCCGTGTAAACACCATCTCGGTTGTACCTCCAAAAACAGAGCACCAGCCCAGGCAGCGAGTCGCCACTCCCCGGACCCAGTCCACGCAGAACCTCAGCCACGAAGCCACCTCCCAACGCCTCCATTACCAGCCGAAAATCCTCTGTTTTAACTGTCCAAAACAGAGCAACCTACAGCCACTGCAATCACCCCCCACCGAGAGCTTCACCACGCTGTGCCTCCACAGAAACTACCGGCGAGGACTTTCCCCCACCCCGGTCCTCCGCACGCTGCCTCAGTTTTCCCACGGTAAGCTCGCGCCACTTCTGGTTGAGGGTCCTTTCCTTTCGGTCTCTCTCGTTCTCTCACCCTCTCTCTCTCTCTCTCTCTCTCTCTCTCTCTCTCTCTCTCTCTCTCTCTCTCTCTCTCTCTCGGTTTCAGCTCTCTCTCCCTCTCTTCCCGTGCGACGCCGTCGAGGAAAGTCATCACCACCTCTGTCCAGCGTCTGTCGCACTCCCACAGTGCTGCTGCCTCGAGTTTCTTTCTCGTGAGTATGTCCCTACCGTCACTCGCATTTTTGCCTCTTCTGATTTTAGTTTTTACTGTTAATAAGAGTTACTTAAAAAGAAAATTGTGGTCGTCTCGAGTAACTGGTAGGAGAAGAACGTTTTTACCGTTTCGCCCGTTTGTTTAAAACATCAACTAAGTTGGTTTTTTTTTTTTTAACTGAAATGTGTTTCGGATGAAGGGAATTTATCTATTTATTTATTTTTTTTGTTATGTTAAAATGAGTTTTGGGTTTAAGTCTCATAAAGCATTATTTTTGTGTAGAAAATATTTTAACAATATTGTTAACAAAAACTCTAATTTTTTTTTTAGAGGAGTTTTGCATGGCGTATTTTATAAGACTTTTAAAGTAGTCTAAATATTCTATTAATTTATAATATATTGTTGGTACTTTATATATTTTTGAAGATTACTTTTTATTGAGTTCCGCAAATGCCTAAATATTTGCTCGATTAAATCTCTTATTCGGTACAGATTCGACTAAGTGGATATTGGTGATTTTAGATAATGGTGGTATTATAGGAATTATTAGAATTCTAGGTTTTGAGGATTTAAATAGGTTCTTGGGTTCAAATACGAAATACGTGATTGATTGAAAATTTACGAGAATTACTTGATTATTTGATAGGTGACGATTGTTAATTATCGACATTTTGAGAAAATTTCTGAAAAGCTAAGAAGTCCAGATAAGCGGGGTTCCTATGCTAGAATTTGCATTAACTAAAATGAACTGAGGTCCGTTTTGGAAAATATGCATGCTTTGTTATAAAAAGAAATTTGAACTACCTCAGTTATTTGTTCTACATTACTCATAAGATTCTGTTTAAGAAGAAAGTATTTTCTGTCATGACTGGTGTAGACATAAGCTTATTTTTGACATTCTGTTTCTAAACTTTGAAAATGAGAGCGAATATGAATTTTGTGCATAAATTATGTTGTGATATGATTTTGTTCTGTTCCGAAGATTTTTGTTCGGTACTCTATTTGGAAAAGACGTGATTTCTGAAAACCTTTAGCATGACTCCCTGATTCTGAATTTGATTTTGTTTCCATTCTGTTCAGTTACGGCCCTGTCACGGGTTATAAGAAGGCAAGTAAAGCTTTGGGCTTCTATGAACTGGATCCAATACTCTGACTTTTTCAATCCAAACGATATACACAATTAAGAATTATAGCACCAAATTCAGAATTGGAAGATATGACATTATATTCATCTACTTTCTCAAATTTAATTCTAGAATCTATTCTCCCTTTACAAACCACAGTTTTCATATATAAAAATAAATATCAGATCTAAAGACGACCTTATGTTCATAAACAATAGTGTAGCAGAAGATCACATCAATGGTATGAAAAGCTTGTTTAAGTCACAATCATATATTCATAATCCAATAGTTCAACAAAATCAAACCATAGCAAGATTTAATATAATTCTCTCAAACTTATAATATCCAAAACAAATGGAGAATTGAATCTTAGAATCTTAAACAATAAAGCTTAACATATGAATTGAAATAAAGCCAAAGTATTTTCATCAATCAATTCTCACCCTAGGCTTTATACAAGATTTAGTTCTCCATAGAAGAACTAAAAAATAAAAATGGTATTTTTTTTCTTCTCTAGATTTGTTCCTCCTCCATTCAAAAACTTCCTAATTTTGTGCTAATGATATGCTTAAATAGGTGAGGAAAGAAGCCCTAATATTTTCATGATTCTCGCATAAAAAATGCCTAAATTTTAGGACTCATCTTGGCAACCATGTACGCACTTCTGAAGTTTGAATTTGGAAATTCTTATTTAGTTATATTTGTATCCATTTAAGATAGCTTTCCAATGCATCAAGAATCGCATCAATCCGAAATGTGAGTGGAAAGTTACGATCAAAATATTAAAATATCTCCAGGCTGTCTGCTAGTGCGTTTTGGACTCTGATCCGAATTACTCTCAAACCCCATCATTATCCTTATTTGTAGAATCTTACACTCGTTGAAAGTTTTTAGATTGCTCCAATGTCTTGCCCACTTGAAAGTCCTCCATTGAATTTGACATGGCTTTCACTTGCTCTTTTGTAAATCCTGAAATTAAACATAAAAATTTGCTTAGAAGTATCCCAAAGTAAATAGAAACTCAATTCAAGAATACACATTAAGTTTTATGGTTTATATTCATATTTTAGCATTTTTAGTCTAATAATAGGGTATTTAGAGTGCAATTTCATGCACTCATCACACTCTCCAACTTACTCATTGCTAGTCCCTAGTAATTTTCATGCCAAAACAACGAAAGAGACTAAAGAAAATCACACATAAAAGCCACCAAGTCACACTTTCCAGATTCACATATCAAAGCAATCTTAGGAATTCAATAACCATATCATAAGCAATCCATCTATAGCAATCCACAGAGTGTGTGTGTTCCAAACTATATCCATCAAACCAGAAGCCCTGACACATGCAACATCAAGAACATCTCAAGCGAAAGGTTCAACTCCATAACTCGCAGGTATGAAAGTGTTTCGTGTGAGAATTCTCTCGATGAAGTTAACAATGGGTGTACACACACTCTCATGGGGAATTAGGCAGTTATGTACAAGTAACAAGCAAACCTTGATCTTATGATAGGAACACTAACAAATGAGACTTCCACCATGCTTTCCAAAAGCTTACTGAGGATCAAAACAGTCAACACAAAAGGTTGTAACGTGGCTTGGGTTCGGGGCTATAAAAAATGAAAAAGGATTCAAAAACTTCCAAGTACATACAAAGTGAATCTTATTAAATATATCAGTAGACCACACTTCTCACTTGATGTACTCTCCAACTTTTCAGGTTATCGAATAATAATGTTTTTCCTTCTTCTTCTTCTTCTTCTCTTTTTTATTTTTACTTTTATTTTTATTTTTATTTTTATTTTTTTCCAACAATTTGATGAACAAACACAGGCCACTTTGGTATTCTTACTATTTCTACCCAACCTTGACTTGTTTTTTATATTCAGGAGCCCAACACGAAAGAAAGAAAATGCAAATTTCACACCTAGTATACACTTGGAAGTAAAAAGGGTAGAAAAACCAGTGTATAGGCTATACTCCAATGTGGAGAGGTATGGATGATGTGGGCATATGTAAAGAAAAATCTACATGTGTTTATTGGCTCAAAGTTGGCTACTAGGGGTCTATGGTGGAAATTGTTAACTTGAAAGGCTCAAACGTTGATCCTAAGTTGACATTCGTCATATCCCAAGTATATCCACCATCTTGCCACAAACCAAATAATGATATTCTTAAAAGAAGTGCCCAATTCAACAGATCAATGAACACTTATCACAATTAACTGCATTTGTAGGTTCTCAATCTTGTCCAAAACTCACATGAATACTTAAGTAAAAGAGTTCTCTAGTTATATGTGTCAAACAACCATCTCACCGCAAAGCTTGGATGAGTGCATTAGGGATTCTGTGAGTGCTTCAGCAAAAAATGATTATGGTGGGTTTGGTGAATTCGTGAAGATGGCTATAAATGAGAATGAGTACACATGTGAAAAAGATGCACGTGTGATGCAAATCAAAAAAAATTTGACACATGAAATTAAGCCATAGAGTTCCAACAAGCATTTTAAATACTGAATTTGCACCACCACCCCCAACTTAAATGAAACATTGTCCTCAATGTTTAAGAATCAAATTTGAATGAGGAGTAACTAAAAATGGTAGACTACACCTGATGAGAGACATGGGAAACTCGCTAAGCACCAACGATGGTAACCTGAAATGACAAAATGAAACTAACCTACAAAAAAAAAAAAAAACAAAAACCAAGAAAACAACATCAAACAAAAAAAAAAAGAATGAAAATAAGAGAAAAAAAAAACAAAACAAAACAAATAAAGAAAAACATACCTGCGTGGTGTGGTCTAGGTTGATAGACAGGATCCACAAGTGGAATGTCTTCCACTTCAAGAACTTGCCTATCAATTAATACTTTAAGGCATTGACCATTTGCTTTAACATGGCTTGGGTTCGGGGCTATATACTAATGTCTTATATAATTATATACATATGCTTTATTCATATGAATTATAGTTATATGCATTGTTAGTAAGTAATAGACTATAATTGCGATTATAAGAAATTAGAGTATTTGTATTTGTTTTTTTTTTTATTTTTAATTTTTAATTTTGGTTATTAATATAAGATTGTTACTTTTGTTTTTAATTTGTTTTAGTTTGTTATTTTTTAAAATAGAAAAAAATTTAAAATGTTAAATGTAAGGGATTTTGTAGAGGGAAGTTAACTAGGAAATGGGATGAAGGAAATAACAGAAGTAATTGAAAGGGAAAAATGGTGCGTGGCATTTCATAAAATGGTGCATTTGGTGGAGAATAAAGGAAGGTTTTAGCTAAATGAAATAGACGTTGCAAGCTTTAATGAAGTAGTGAGTTTTGGGCAGCGTAGGAGACAATAGAAGACTTAATAAAGCGATTGCGTATTGATGTAAATAAATGTAATAAAACGATACGTTTCTCTGGTTTGTAACCATGGGTATAAAAGCTTGAATTGGTGAAGTGTAATTCATTTTGGAGTTTGAAGATTGTTTTGGGAGTTTAGAGATTACTCAAAAATCGCTTTTGATTGTTCTTGAGTTCTTTAGTTGTTTCTTACGTTTCTCTTCCATGATCTTGTGAGTTGTGTTGGAGATAAAGACTTGTGATAGTTGGTATCAGAGAGATTGGCCCTCTTATGGTAGAAAACACGCGATCAATAGCCTTGAACGCACAATAGGAAGGTTTACAAAGGCAGCAACAAGGGATTTTGACTCAGATGGATGAGCATCATCATGCGATCAGTGGAATTACAAGCAGGTTAGACCAACTCACTGATATGATTAGATCTTTGGTATGAAGTCAACAAGTTAATTTTGTGTCTGAGGGTTCTTATGGGGATATAGGGAAGATCATGCTGAAAGGGATCATTGCCAAAGGGGGGTTAGGTTGGAATTTCCCCACTTTGATGGAACCAACCCTACTGGGTGGATTTTTAAGCCACTAAGTACTTCAAATTCCATAAAAAATAGTGAATTAGAGGCTTTTAATGGCCTCTTATCACATGGAAGGTGATGCTCTTGTGTGGTATCAAGATGTTGTTGATTGAAGGGGTTTTACAGGTTGGGATTCTTTTGTGAAGGCCCTTCAAGTGAGGTTTGGCCCTACGGCCTATGATGATCTTATGGAGACTTTGACTCATTTAAAGCAAATTTCATATGTGATTGATTATAAGGCATAATTTGAAACCTTGTCAAATAGATTAAAAGGATTATCTGAAATATATAAACTAAGCTATTTCATGAGTGGATGGAAGGATGAGATTCGGTTGCCTGTTAGAATGCTCAATCCTGTCAATCTAAATGCAGCTTTTGGTCTTGCAAAGATCCAGGAATAATTGTGAGCTTCGAGGAAGTCATGGAGAAATAGCACAGGGAATATGGATAAAGACCAGTCTGAAGTAGGGGGAGATTGTGCTAGAGTGCAGAAGAGCAGTGTTCCAATTATGAGGATCTTTTCTTTCCAAATGGATGAAAAAAGAAGAAAAGGCCTCTATTATCATTATGATGAGAAGTGAAGTCCAGCTCATATGTGTAAGAATCCTAAGGTGTATTTGTTGCAAGTGAAGCAGCCTATGTTAGAATAATCAGTGTTGGATGACAGTGAAGAAATTCCTAGTGTAGAAGAGGTACAAGGAGGTGAGGAAGAAATTTTAGAAGTTTCTATCCATGCTATCTCAGGGTTTTCTAATAATAATGCCATGAGATTACATGGAAGAATTGGGGCATGTTCTGTCAAGATCCTAGTGGATTCAGGAAGCACTCATAACTTCTTGGATCCAATAGTTGTTCAGGAAGCTAAGGTGACAATTGAGAGGGATTCCAACTTACAAGTTAGGGTTGCTAATGGGGCCAAGATACTGAGTCAAGGTAGGTGTGAGGAGGTGATTAGAATACAAGGGTCCAAGTTTTCAGTTCATTTCCATGTATTGACTTTAGGGGGCTGTGATATTGTTCTTGGGGTCCAATGGACCAAGACCTTGGATTCAATCAATTGGAATTTTACAAGAATGTCTATGAGTTTCAGATTGGGGAAGGAAACTGTGATGTTGCAGGGAATTAAACTTGGCAGCGTTGATGTGTTGGTTGGTGGAAAGGGGCTGAACTCTGATTTTGTTAGAAGACATGGCTAGTTTTTACAGTTGATGGTTGTGGATCAGAACCAAGAGATTGAGAGTCCTCAGGGGGTCATTACTAATGTACTCGATGAGTATAAAGAAGTGTTTGTAGAACTTGTTGGATTACCACCAAGGAGAGAGCATTTGACCATTCTATCAATCTCAAAAAAGGGACTACTCCTGTATCAATAAGACCATACAGATACCCTCATTACCAAAAGTCAGAAATAGAAAAAATAGTTTGGATTTGTTGGCATCTGGGTGGTGAGACCTAGCCAAAGTCCATTTTCTTTACTTGTTTTGTTGGTGAAGAAAGTTGATGGTAATTGGAGAATGTGCATAGATTATCGTGCCATTAACCAATAAACTATGAGGGACAAGTTTCTCATACCTTTCATTGATAAGTTGCTTGATGAACTCTTTGGACCTATAGTGTTTTCTATGTTGGACTTGAGGGCAGGTTACAATCACATTCTTGTTAGGGAAGAAGATATCCAAAAGACAACCTTTAGAACTCATGAGAGCTAGTATGAGTTCTTAGTCATGACTTTTGTCCTTACAAATGCCCCAGCAACTTTTCAAGGGTTAATGAATGACATTTTCAAAACATTTTTAAGGAAGTTTGTGTTAGTTTCTTTTATGACATACTAGTGTGTATGGGTGTAACCAGTCCGGTTTTAGACAAAATCTAGGACCGAACTAGTATGTACTGGTTTTGCATTTGTCAAAACCGATTACGCCCCGATCATCCTCCTAAACCGGTACCTCCGGTTTTATCGGTTTCCGGTCCATTTCGGTTCGGTTTTCAAGTTTTTTTTAAATGTAAAAAATATATAATAAAGTGTTACTTCTTATGATAAAATGTTATTAATAATTTAATATATATATATATCATGTTTAAAGCATATGATCAATTAAATTTTCATCTTTAAGATTAAACTTTTATTTTATAAATTATAACAACATTATCTTATATATAATTATATTAAAAACATATGATCAAGCAAATTACAAATGTTCATATTTAATATTAACATTTTATGTTATAATTTATAAATTATAATATGAAATTATTTTATATATGATATATAATTATATATATTAATTCTTTTCCTTTTTTCTTGCTCATCGTGAGGATTTCTGCAAGAATTCACGGGTAAGAAAATCAGGAATAGAATTTTGAGATCCTTTGATGTATTCAATATCAAAGTAAAAAATACTTAAAATAGCTTGCCAACGTGCAAAAATATGTTTTGATGCAATGTTTTTAACATCTTTTTCTAAAACAAATTTAGCACTCATGCAATCAATTCGAACCAAAAACTTTTGATTAAGTAAATCAGGTTGAAATTTAGAAATACATAATACTATTGCCAAAATTTCTTTTTTAATAGTACTATATTTTTCTTGTGCAGAATTCCAAGTTCCAGAATGGAAGCGAACAATTTGTTCAGAGGAACCTGGTGAAACACATTGTTTCAGAATGCCACCATAACCAATGTCAGAGGCATCTGTTTGAACAATTTTGAAAGAATTAGAAGTAGGGATACCAAGGCATGGGAGAGTTTTGACATGTGCTTTGATCTTCCTTACTAGATTAGTATGAACTTCTGTCCAAGGAGGAGGATTGGAAATGAGCCGTTTGAACAAAGGACGACACTGTTTTCTCATATCTTTGTAGAAGTCAGCAACATAATTGAGAGATCCTAAGAACCTCTGCAATTGTTTTTTGTCTGTGATGACATCAGGAAATTTGTCAGCAAATTCAATGGCTCGTTGGATGGGCCTGATTTTGCCTTTAGAAATATCATAACCAAGGAATCTAATTTTGGTCTGAAATAATTTGATTTTTGTTGCCGAAACAACAAGACCATTATGTCTAATGATGTCAAGGAACGATTGCAAGTGTTTCCAATGTTCATCAATAGATTTGGAAAAAACAAGGACATCGTCTATGTAGACAATGGTGAAAGCAGAGAACGAATTGAAAATGTCGTTCATGATATTTTGGAATTCACTAGGAGCATTTTTAAGACCGAAAGGCATCACATTCCACTCAAAGTGACCAAAGGGGGTAACAAATATATATAATTATATATTATATATAAATATTTTGTATAATGTATAAAATTAATTTATATATATATATTTTCCAACCGGTCCGGTCCTGGAAACTACGGAATCGAAACCGGACTGGATCTGGCCGGTTTTCATAAAATAAGAACCGGTTCAAAACCGGACCATCTGGTCCGGTTCGGTCCGGACCGGTTTTTTGGTTTCCCGATTTAAATTTACACCCATACTAGTGTGTCATCAAACTGTTTCTGGCCATTTGTTGCATGTGAGAACTATTTTGGAGGATACCTTGTATTCCAAAAATGTCAAAATGCAAGTTTGGTGCTCATGAAATCGAGTATTTGGGTCACATAATCTCAGGCAGTGAGGTGCTGGCAGACCCTTCTAAAACAACAACTATGGTGGAGTGACCTATATTCAGAACCTTGAAGTCGTTGAGGGGATTCTTAGGTCTCACGTGTTACTATAGAAATTCATAAGGAATTATGGGTCTATAGCAGCCCCATTAATTGTCCTATTGAGGAAAAACTCATTTAATTGGAATGAAGAAGCAGCGACAACCTTTGAGCAGTTGAAGTACGTTGTAAGTCATCCTCCTGTTTTGAGAAGGCCGGATTTTTCCAAGGAATTCACCATCAAGTGTGATGCTTCTGGGGTTAGTTTGGGGATTGTGCTTATGCAAGAAGGCCAGCCTATTGCTTTTTACAGCAAGGCTTTGAAGGGCAAGGCCTTAGTTTTGTCAACCTATGAAAAAGAGTTGTTAGCTCTAGTTTTTGTTGTAAGCAAATAAAGGCCTTACTTTTGGGGGCATACTTTTAAGGTCAAAACTGATCAACATGCCTTAAAGTATTTGCTTGAACAGAAAATTGGGATTGAGACCTAGCACAAGTGGATATCCAAATTGTGGCGCCCCAGACCCCCATGTAGAGAAAACACGGGAATCGAGACGCCGGGATGATGACAACACGGTCACACATTCCAACGAAGTGCCAGTGTGTGTACATGCAACGGTGTACAAATAAAAAACGCAGCGGTTAATCAAGTCTACTAAGTACCAGAATTTAAATACAAACTAAACATCAGTAAAGTTTTAAAAGCAGTTATACAGTCATCCAAAAATAAAGTTAACACATGTCCCAAAAATACAAAAGGGTAAAATAAATAACAAGCTAGTGATCCCAGATCACTCCTCGGGCGGAGCCGTCTCCTCAGGCTCACCCTCCTCCTCCTCATCTGCATCAAAATCTGCGTTACCACAGAATGGTACCGCAGGTAAGTATAACCCAAAAAATAATATCCTCAGGAATAAAAATGCATTAATGCCACCAACATGTATGCATATGAAGAAATATGCATTTTCCTCAAAATATCATTTTCCCCGAAAATGATTAATTTTCCAACACACGCCAAAATCCCATTTGGCCCAAAAATAATCCGTAAAACATTTTCCCAGAAAATGAATTACACAAAATCCAACACACGCTTTTTTCTCAGAAAATAGTCCATTATTAATGTATGCACCATGATCTCCCCTATAGGTCATCCGCACACCTTGGCTTCGTAGCGATGCCCACTTTTGCGCCCAACACGTTAGTGGGAAACATCCACTACACAACGAGCGATGCCCAGTTCCGCGCCCAGCGCGTACGTAACCAAGCATCCTCTAGTCCCCGCCAGCAGAAGGACCACGGAGTCGGCACGAATCTCTCGTCCGATCCCATTGTCGCCCAGCGACAATCTAGGGGACGTTACTCAGTTTATTCCGCTCCCGAGTAACCAGATGAGCTCCACCGAGATAATGCCCCATCTCGGCTTGGGGTTCATGATACACACGCACCCAACAAATCATTCACATGAAAACCCAGTTTTTATAAACACATGAACATGAATGCAATACACGAAAACCCAGTTTTCCTTTACAAACATGAACATGCATGAAATAATGAAATGCACATGAACCAACCAATCCAAAATCCATCAATAACCAATATCCAATAACCAATCCAATCCAATCCAATCAAACCAACAACTCCAATCACAAATCCATCCGACCCCCGTACTCCTCGGACTCAGTCCGGCATGCCAAAAAATACAGTGAAATGGGTTAGTGCAAAAATACATAAAATTCATGAGAATTCTTTGGAGAAATACTTACAGCGCTATATGATAATTTCCGGAGGATCACGAAGCTGAAAAAGGCGACGTCTGAGCAACACCACAGTGTAAAATACACTGTGGCCGTGGGTCACAAATACTCACTTTCCAACGGAGACAAATGAACCAACGGCCAATGGTGGTGGTGGATTGCCGTGGATGACGGCGCAAATGGTGGTTTAAGGCAAAAAATGTACAAATCGGAAATGGACTTGGTGGGGCTTCACCGGTGACGGATCGGAGCCGGGGTTGGGTCCAATGGGTTGCCAAGAGGTCGGGGATGAAGTGGTAGGAAGATGGTGGCCAATGGTGGCGCGACGGCGGCGCGCGAAGGAGGTGAAGGCCGCGGCTTCAAGCCGTGCGTGGAGGCTAACGGCGGCGAGTTAGGGGCTGAGGTTGGTGGGGGTTGATGACCGGCAGGAGGGGAAGCTACTGGGCTGGGCGGTGTAGGTCACGGCGGCAGTGGGTTGGGGGTGGACGACGGAACGCACGGGAGAGAGGGAGAATGCAGCTCGCACGGGAAGAAGGAGAAATAAGGAGGAAGAAAAAGAAAAGAAAGAAAAGAAGAGGAAAAGAAAAATAGGAGAAAAGAAATGAGGTCCAATCTTCCATAACTTGGGTAACAAAAATGATCCAACGGAAACGACTTTAAAACCATAAGTTAAATAAAATAATTTAAACGTAATGGTAAAGTCAAATTGAAATAATTAAATCACACAGTAGTTAATTTAAATATTAAAAGCAATTTAAATGCATATAAATAAATAAATATCAAGAAAGCACATAAAAATAATTTTCACCAAATTAAAAATCCTAAAAATAACCCAATTAAAATCCAGAAATTTTAAAACAAGAGAATAATTTTTTGAATAACATAAAAATAATCCTTCAATAAAAATACACTAAAATACGGGGTGTTACACAAATTAAACGGGTATGACTTCACCATTGACTACAAGAAGGATAAGCAAAATTTGGTGGCTGATGCTCTCTCTAGAAGAACCGAGGAAGAAACAACAACTATTGCCTTGATTTCCTTTCCAACTCCCCTTTGGATAGAGGAACTTAAGGATAATTACTCATCATGTCCCAAAGTGTATGAGATCATTTCTAAGTTGCAGCAAGGGCAGGAAGGTCCCAAGCATTTTTTTTTGTGTAGCAGAGTTTATTATTGAGGAAAGAAAGGTTGGTGGTGGTTCCTTCTTCATCTATCCAAGCCAAAATCTTACAGCACATGCACCACAATCCACAGGCAGGCCATGTGGGCTACCATAAAACTCTACAGAATGCAAAGATGGACTTTTATTGGGAGGGTATGCACAAGGACATTAAGAGATTAGTAAGAGAATGTGAAGTGTGCCAGGCCAATAAATATGAAACAATCCATTCCCCTGGTTTGGTATAGCCATTGCCAGATCCTGATTCTCCATGGTTAGATATTTGCATGGATTTTATTGAAGGCTTGCCCCTATCAAATGGCTATTCTGTGGTCTTCTTTGGGGTGGACAGATTGACCAAGTTTGCACATTTTTTCCCCTCTCACATCCCCACATAGCTAGTAAGGTGGCATAGGTGTCCTTCTTTGGAGTTTTTTTTTTTTTTTAACTCCATGGGTTGCCTAAGTCTATTGTCTCGTATAGGGACCCAACTTTCAGTAGCTCATTTTGGAAGTAGTTATTTTACTTTCAAGGGATTTCATTGGATTTCAGCTGAGCATACCATCAGCAATCTGATAGCCAAACGGAAGCATTGAATAAATATTTGGAGAGTTACCTTTCTTTTTTTTTTTTTTTTTTTTTTATAGAAGAGTCGGAAGCCACCTGTCCATTAGTGACCCCGTCCCAATTTTATTAAAAAAAACCTCACTTATGGCGGAGGAAAACCGTGGTTACAAAATCGAGACTCGAGAATTACAAACATCCCTTATATCTAAACCAAAACCGAAAAAAACACAACCTAACACATCAGACCCAACCTAACCTAACCAAAAACCTGCTACTTCAAAAACTGCCTATAAAAACAAACCACGATAGAAACCCAAACGCGTCCTCCACGAAACAAAAATCAGCACGAACGAAAACCAGTAGCAACCCACAACACACACAGATCAACTAACTATCTCTTCCGCCTGATTGAAGGGAGACCCCATTTATCAACTCTAAGTAAACCCCGTAACAAAGGAGCAACCTCCCCCATACTCTGCCATTCCACATCACCATCAGTTGCTCCCCTTCTAGCTAACCAATCTGCAGCAGCATTTCCTTCCCTATGAATGTGCATAAACCGAACATCCATAGCAATGAGCTGAAATTTCAATTCCTCCCAAAAATCCTCCAAATACCAGCTACCGCATCTGTTCTTATTTAACCATGCCAGAATCACTTTAGAGTCCATTTCTATATCAACTGCACTGAAATTCATTTTTTTACAATGTTTGACACCTTCTAACAGTGCTCTTAACTTCGCATAAGTGCTATTTCCATACCCGAGATTCTTAGCAAATGCTAACAGCAACCTCCCATGCATATCCCGAATCACACCGCCTGCCCCTGACTCACCTGGATTCCCTCGACTACTACCATCCGTGTTTAGCTTCACACGGCCTTGATCCGGCTTAGTCCATGCAATGTAATTAATGTTTCGTTGCTTGATTGGAACTTTTTGTATATTGAAGCAATTAAGAATGTAAAAGTCAGTTTGAGTAAATTTCTTAGGCTTTGAAAACCCTTGACAGATAATGCCCACCCACTGTTTGATAGAATACCACACAACTTGACCAGATTCCATCTTCCCTTCCATACGGGCCTTACATCTCCAATTTCAAAGCCTCCACGAAATAACTATAGGTAAAACACCCAATATGACACCAGCTTGAGAGGTATTTGAAGCCCTCCGAAACCAACTAAGACAGGTTTCATACCAGTTTCTTCCAATTGGAAGACCAAGCAAAACTCCAATTTTTTTCCAGACTTCAGCAGCCACTTCACCAGAAAATAAAACATGATTTAAATCTTCATAATTTCCTTGAATACAACAGTTACATCTCGAGACTAAAGGGATACCAAGTCTACGAATTTTATCATCCACAGCTAAGACTCCATGCCAAGCCTTCCACATTAGAACAGAAAATTTTTTTGGAAGAATTTTGTTCCAAATCCATTTATGCCCCTCTAAATTCTGACCTCTAACACGAACACATTCCCAAGCTGATTTTGTAGAAAACTTACCATTATCACTAGGAGCCCAGATTAGCAAATCCCTTCCTTCCTTACAATTAGCAATAGCCTCTAGAACCCTTTCTGCAGTATCAGTCCCCACGAGCCTCTCTAACCGAGCCATATCCCATCCTCTATCCAAAGTACAATCTTTAATCTTCAAAAGAGGCTGTTCACTCACAAAATAATTTTCTGCAAGAGGACCCTGCTCCAACCAATTATCATACCAGAAAAATACATTACCTTCTCGGATTTTCCATTTAGAGTTACTCAAAACTGTGGGAATACTTCTAACAATCATCTGCCAAAAGCTTGTACCCTTTTGAGCATCCATCAGAAACAAAGGTTTATTCTCCACATATTTCGAACGAAAGAAATTTGTCCAAAGAGAATCCTCAGTCATCAATTTCCAGGCAAGTTTTAAATGAAGGGCCTTTTGCATATCATCAAACGATCTAATACCCAAACCTCCTTCTTCTTGTGGCTTACAAATAGACCTCCAAGCAACCCATTTTTTCTTACTCTTTCCATCCCTTTCTCCCCAAAAACAAGAACTCATTAACCGATTTAATGAAGAAATAACTAGCTTTGGAACTTTTAAAACTGCTAATTGATGTAACGCCATACTAGACAAAACATGCCTCAATAGAATCACCCTACCTCCTGCTGAAAGTAATTTCATTTTCCAGCCACTAATTTTATTTTTAACCTTGTTCTCCAACTCTTCCAAATCACCAATTTTCATTCTACCCGAAACAATAGGCACCCCCAAATATTTAAAAGGAAACTTACCTTCCGAAAACCCCGTCAATCTTTTGAGATTCCTTCTTCTAGCCATTGGAAGTGTTTTAGAGAAATACATAGCAGTTTTCTCTTTATTAATCAATTGACCAGACCACTTTTCATAAGTATTCAAAATATCTAGAAGACACCGAATTGAACGACAACCACCATTAGTAAAAATGACCACATCATCCGCATACATTAGATGAGAAACTAAAATCGTACCTCTAGGTTGAGAGAAATGTCCAAAACTATTTTCTGCCACCTTTTTTTTTATTAGCCGAGAAAGAACCTCTTGTAAGATAATAAACAAATAAGGCGACAAAGGATCACCTTGCCTCAATCCTCTACCACCTTTGAAAAAACCTTTCGTTGTACCATTTCTTAAAATAGAGTACCAAGGCGTAGTAATACACTCCCTAATTAATCCACAAACTGTTGGAGAAAATCCAAAAGAATGAAGCACCTTCAAGAGGAACTCCCACTCAACACGATCATATGCCTTGGCCATATCAAGCTTCAAAACCACATTTCCCCCATGTATTTTTTTATTAATAGAATGGACCATTTCTTGAGTTAGACTTATGTTTTCAAAAATACTTCTTCCAGGAATAAACACACCTTGCTCAACGAAAATAATTTTTGGAAGCAAAATAGCCAAATGGTTTACAATCAGTTTTGAGCAAATTTTATAAAACACCGAACAAAGACTTATTGGTCTAAATTTCTCAAACCCTGTTGGTTTATCCACCTTAGGGATTAGGACCACATATGAAGACGAATAAAATCTCGACCATTTACCTCCTTTAAAAAATTCTTCCACTGCTTCCATCATATCCACCTTAATAATATCCCAGACACTCTTAAAAAAACCCGCCCCAAAACCATCCGGTCCTGGCGCACTATTAGAAGGAATGGAGTCCAAAGCATTTTTCACTTCATTAATCGAAGGAACAACACCAATAGTCTCATTTTCCTCCAATGAAATAACCGATGATATAATATGTGATAAATCCGGTATACTATCTTGACTTTCTGCTTGTAAAAAATTTGAGAAATAATGGACTGCACCTAAATGGATCTCCTCCGGAGATTTCAAATAAGTTCCATTTTGAAGCCTCATTTCCGTGACTCTTTTTTTTCTTTTATAAGATAAATACGTATGAAAGAAAGATGAATTTTGATCCCCTTCCGCACGCCATTTAAGTTTAGCCATTTGAGCTAATCTAATTTCTTCCCGGCTGCGCCAACTAGCTAATTCCATATTTTTGCTCACAAGATCCTGTTCGAGCCCCAGGTCCCAATGCTGTTGAAGTTCGGATTCAATCTCTTCAATTTTCGCTTCTAACCCCTGAATATGAATTTCAGTTCTGCCAAATATACTTTTATTCCATTCACGTAAAGCACCTCTCAATCTTTTAAGCTTAAAAGCCAACTTCAGAAGTCCCATTCCACTCACTACCTCTTTCCAACTTCTACCCACAAACTGATGAAAATCTGGATGCTCAATCCACATTTGTTGAAACCGAAATGGAGAAGGCCCATACGAAAAAATATCAGACTGAAATTGAATAAACATAGGTGAATGATCTGATGTAGATCTTGATAAATAGCAAGTATTAACATTTGGAAATCTGTTCAAGCAACTGGCATTTAATAAACCTCTGTCCAATTTTGCCCAACTTCGAGCTAACCCTCTTTGGCCATTACACCAAGAAAACCTTCTTCCCGACGATTTCATATCCATTAAACCACAGTTATCAATCCAAGTATTAAATTCCTCCATTGCCAATCTCGGACGCTATCTGCCACCTCGACGTTCCAAATCTTCCCTTATAATATTAAAATCCCCTACAACAATACAAGGTTCATTTCCTAATATTTGACCATTAAGAGACTCCCACACTTCTCTCCTAATAACCATATTACATTTGGCGTACACAAAACAACAAAAGACAGTATTATTTCCAACCCCAACAAGAAGTAAGATATATTGTTCTTTACAAAGAATCAGCTGAACTAAAATATCATCCTGCCAAAGCACCCAAATCTTACCAGACTCCCCCTCATTAGTAACAACCTTATCCATATGTAGAAACCGAATGACATCTTGCACCTTATCCGATGAAGCAAAAGGTTCCATTAAAGCAACAATTTTTGGTTTTAATTTCCTAACCAAATTTTTTAATCGACCTCTAGAAGTTCCAATCCCTCTAATATTCCATGATAAAATAGGGCCAATCATAGAGAAAATTTATTAGGCCGAGAACTCACCTGATTTGAACTTCTGACCTTTTGAAATATTTTCCGAGCTCCTTTTCATTTAGCAACCGCACCCTCATTATCCGAGGCATAATCTTTTTGTTTAGAAAAATGTTCCACATTTAACTCCGTATCTGGTTTAGAAACCGTATCCTCCATACATTCAGGATTCTCCTCTGGTATTTTTTCTAGCTCCGAATCTGAAAGTATCTGCTCAACTCCCTCGTCAAAATTCAAATTACTCTCCAAATTTTCTTTGATGACATCCCCAGCAAACCTCTCTTCCGGCAACCCCTCACCTGCCAAATTCACCCTATCTTTCACTTGCAAGCCCTCTGTTTCATCTTCTTCTATCTCCTCTACAAGATATTCCTTACCCGATGATACATTTTCGCCAAACAACCTAACTTCCATTTCTTGTCCCTCCAAATTTTCCAGAGGATCCCCCTCCTTTTCACCCAAGTCTTGAATTTGATCTTGAGCACCACACTCCCGTTGTTGATCCTGAGACAAATCTATTATATTTTCCGAATCTCCTTTTTCCATTCCTGCTTCCATCATCATCACTCCTTTGCCTTTATCCAACTCCACATTTATTTCTGTTTGTAGCTCTTTTTTTTTTTCTTCAGTATCCTTTACATTCTTTCGCATCCAAATCTTTTCTCCATCTTTCCGATTCTTTAAATTACAGGTATGTGCATTATGCCCTTGAACTTTACAATTTATATAGAAGGCTGGAAGCGTCTCATAAAGAATTTCCTGTTTACGTCCCGACCCTGGCATCCCAATCCAAAAATAAGAAATAGGTTTTTTTGAAGCATCCATCTCCAAGCATAAACGTGCTCCATCGGTGCGAGTTGCACATTTTGTTGGATTATCTCTTCTAATGTATCGACCAATCGGAGCAGTGAAAATCTTTAGAAAAGATTCATGATAAAAATTTGGCGGAAGACCCGGCAGCACAATCCAAACTGGGACCAACGACGGCTCCTCATCTTCATTAAAATCTGGTTTCCAATGAAAAACTCGATACTGAACCCCATTCACCTCACAAGCTTCCCGAGAAAAAGCTTTCAAGAAATCTTGCTCATTTGTCATTCGAATGAAAACATTTCTTGGTCTCCGCATAGCTGTAACCATCGGCATGCAAGATAATCCCCAGCGGAGATGTATAAACGACCGAATCACATCCAACGAGGGTCTCTGTCTTAGGAATTTCAACACAACAGAAAAACGAAAAGGCTCCGCAGATTGAGCAATTTCCTCCTTAGTGAATTGAAAACATATTTCTCCATCCACATACTTTGGCCCTCGAAGAGGCACCGATAATTCTGGAAGTGGTTGCGGAACCACCGAGACCAGTTCTGCAAATGAACGTCGACCTGCCTCGACATTCTTGGCCGCCATGGCCCCCTGGGAGGGCCCGATGCCAAACTCTTGATCAACTTCCCAGATTCTTGGAGCTTTCTTGGAGCATCATTCGGTCACATGCATTCGGTCTCCAAACTCGACACTCGGATCCTTGCTCAGTGTTGTTTGGAGAGTTACCTAATATGTTATAGCAGCCAAAAACCAAAGGAGTGGAGTCTATGGTTGCCCATGGCTGAATGGTGCTATAACACACAACACACTTCTATAGGGCTTACTCCTTTTGAAGCTCTTTATGGGTATTCCCCACCTAAGATGCTATCCTACATTCCAGGCACTTCCACCAATGATGCAATGGATCAACAACTAAGGTCAAGGCAACATATGTTGTCTTTGTTAAAAGAAAATATGCACAAGGCTCAGCATAGGATGAAGTTTTATGCTAACAGGAAAAGGACATAAAGAACTTTCCAAGTGGGTGATTGGGTCTTTTTAAGACTCCAACCCTACATACAAAAGACTATCTTGATGAGGCACAACATGAAATTAGCTCCAAGATTCTATGGGCCCTTATGGGTGCTGGAGAAAATAGGGTGTAACACCCCACTTAATTAACCCTTAAGCATTTTAGATTAGGCTTTTAATTTTGGGTTAGTTACTTATATTAAGGTTGATAGTGAGGTTAGCCTTAATCTTGGTACTTAGTGTCATTAAGTTAAGAATTTGAAAGGCAAGCCCAATAGTGATCTTAGTGAGGCTTTTTAGGACCTTAGAGCATTCATGGGCCTAGCCTTAAACCTTTTAATTCAAATTTTCTTGAATTAATACTCCATTAAACCATGATTAGACCCTATTAATACCCTAGCTAAACTACCCTACATGTTATTAAGAAAAATGACATAACAAGCCCAAACCTTGCATCAATCGGTTTTGTGCATTATCCTTTATAATGCTTAGACTGTTTTGCCCTTGAGTCCAACATTTTTGTGCTTTGTACTCAAGGTTAATATGGTCCGTAAACACCTCATGAGACCCTCCCAAACCCATTTTGAGCCTTGGACAAATTTAGTTGCACAAACCAACTCAAAGAACCAAACCGGGTGTACCTTGGTCTAGTTTGTGTAGGAACCAATTGGGTTGATTCTGAACCAACCTCCTGCCATGGTTTGTGCCACGACCCCAAGTCACCTCCTTCACCACCCAATCACCAAGAGGTTCCATGGCCATCATGAAGGATTTTGACTCAGTTTTGTTGCCCAAAACCATCCAAAACCGAACTGAATTTCTGCCACCTCAAAATCACCTCTATCCGTTGGTTTCCAAGGGTGGTTTGAGGGATTTTCTGCCACCCAAATGATGTCTCATGACCTGGACATCTCTACAGGACACTTGCAGCTACTGTGGACACTTGCAGCTACTGTGGAGAGGGAATCATGCTGGTTTTAGGCCACAATTCCCCCTGCACAAGGTGACATAAGCCCATGGAAGCAACCTGGAAAATTTCCAAACTTGTGCACCTCCCACTACAGCCAATCACCAAGCACCCAAGCCAATGCCTCCTACCTCTTGGCCACCTATAAATACCTCCCTCACCTCCTCATTTCCTCCACACCTCAGCTCCAAGCTTCCTCTTGAGCCTTGAGAGCACTTCTCCCTCTTAGAGATCAAAAGAGTGAAACCAAGTGAGTTCTTGGTAAGTTCTTGTGTAAGGCTATCTTGAGTGCTTGGAAGGCCACAAAATTTGTAATTTTTCTTAATTTTGATCTTAGTTAGCATGTCAAGCTTTGTTTCCAAGTTTTGGTATGAAATTTGGTTGAGTTTTGAGAAGGTTATCATGCTTAGTTCAAAACTGGGTCAATTAAGAGATGGTTTGAATGATTAAATCATTTTAAGTGAGAATTTAGCTATGGCATGTCTTAAGTATGATTTGATAAGATTTATCATTGTATTAACATGATTATGGAAGGTTTAAACTATGGTTAGAAGCATTCCATGGTAGGTTTTGAATCTATCTTGTTTTGATCATTAGGCATGTATCGGTTTTGAACATATTGGTGATTAAGGATTTCTTAGTCATGATTAAGTATGGGATGGACTTGATTATCCAAGAATTAGCCTTAATTATGTCATTGAATATGTTAGTGATAATTTGTGATTAAATAAAATCTTATATGCATGCATTCATAGGGATCAATAGTTTAAAACATACTTAGGTATCAACTAAAGTGCATGCCACGGGTTGGGACTGTTTGGGCAAGTTTTACTTTGATTTTTGAAAATCCAAGGGCATAGATGGTTTTATAATGCCAAAAATATGAAGTCCATGAAATTTGGTTAAATTGGGAGTTCGTTTGCAATAAGTAAAAATTTAGGGCCTAAATGGCAATTTTTAAAAGTTTAGGGGTATTTTTTGTAAATATCCAATTTTTGAAGCCTTTATTTGTGAACCTTATCCATAGAAGTACTAACTCTAACTTAGTATACACATGATTTATGCAACTATGACGTTATTTTTGAAATTCTCCGGAAGTTTGTAAGTTGGCCTCTAACTTACACATTGATTGATTATTTATGAATTATTGATAAATATTTCATTAATATTTCAATTATCATTTTGAGCATAAAATATCTTGTTATATGATACATTGAGTGCATACTTACATGACATGTGAGATTTTCACCATTTTTAGCATATTGCATATAAATGTTATTTTCACATGAAAACTTGCTACATATACACATGTCATGAAATACATTTTTCAAGCATAGCATAAAAATAATTTTTGTCACCACCTCAAAAGCTAGGATGAGGAATTATCCTAGTAGAACTCCTCTGTCACTCTAGAGTGTTTAAGAATGGAGTGGTAACCCCTAAGTTAACGAAAAATAGTCAACAGGCTTCGAATGAGTTCTTTTTAAAGAAAGCTGGAGCAGAGTCAATATGTTATGACACCTAACGCTAGTGGATTTACACGTTATGATTTTTATGATGTTATGTTATATTACCAATACATTGAGAACGAGTCTATAGACAACGTAGTTTCAACGTAAGTTGTACTACGATCACCGGCATGCACTCACAGTGCATATGGGGAACTATGACGTTATCACACATTATGATGTTAATTATGAATTGCTAATAATGATGAAAGCTATGATGAAGTTATGCTTTAAAAAATAATGGCAAAATTGTTTATTGAAGGAAAACTCGTGTCTCCATTTTTCTGAAATGTTGAGGAATCTGGATGGGAGACATGCTGTCACAACCCCGCCCCGGGAAGGGCGGGATCATGACGTACATGCCTGTTCTTTTCCTTACATTTTCATTTTCTTTATTTTCTTTCTTTTTCTAGTAACATGCGATCAACATGAACATAACACACGTGCACTCTAAATTTTTATTTAATAGAGGGAACACCTGATAGACATTCTATTCGAACATTCATCCATAAAGGACTCTCAGAGTCCATACACTCATAAAAAAAACATAACCTATCATCCATAAACATAACTGTTCTAGTTAGGGAAGGTCCTAAGCATCTACCTCTCCCTTTGCAGTAATGCCTTGCTCACTAGCCTTTTCATCATTACCTGGACGTTTAAAACATTTAAAACAAAATGAGTCGAATACTCAGTAAGTAGTACACCATGCAGTGAATATATTAGGCATCTATTCTGTTCTTTTCAAAACATGCATACATAAACCTTTTTGCTAATTCTTGACAATGCTTTCATGCATAACAGTTTAAGGAATAAACCATACTTTCATGCATAGACATTTCTTTGCATTCATGCATAAACATTTCTTTGCTTTCATGCATAAACATTTCTTAGAAATAACTTTACCTTACATTTCACTTTCTTTAGCCGGTACACACTATTACGTCCCATGTGTTGGGGTTAGCGATCTTCCTTTGGACCTGGATTCCACCCATGGCCACAGGTTGGGAATCCCATTCGGTCAGGGGGTAGCACTGGGTGCACTACCAGTACTACTTACCCGGCATTGCAATCTGCCCATTCCTTTGGTACCCTTTTCATCCATATGACCGTTACGTATTTTCATACAATAAGACATTCATTCATTCAGTCATTTCTTTCATTCATTTTAGTCATTTCAATCCTTTTCCTTTAATAGTTCATTCATGAAAAATATCATTTAAAAGCATGAACATAAACATCATCTTTTCATTTAACGGTGCATTCATGAAAAAAACGTCATTTTAAAAGCATGAGCTTAACATCATTTTTCATGGCATCCATAAAGCGTCAGTTCATAGGAACAATTTAACATCAATTCATAGGGACATCTTAAAATGTTTCCTTTCATAGAGATATTTTAAAATACTTTCTTCGCGTCACTTAAAGCATGAGTTCATAGGGGCACTTTAAAACACTTTCTTCGCGTCACTTAACGAATAAGGCATGAGACATTCATTTCCTTCACTTTGCAATCAAAACGTTTTCATCATCTTTCTTACTTCAATGCACATGAAATTTTATGAATAAGATACATTTTCATGCTATACTACGTATAGGAATAATCAATAAGTTTATTGAGAGTATGTATGGAAGTCTCATGACTTAGAGCCTACGTGCATGCATTACCTTATACACATACACACAATTATAATTGATAGGGTGTTTAACAGGGACTATCAAGAAAGGGCTTATACATACTATATACATTTATTCTTTCTTTAGAAGAACATTTGTAGAGAGAGAGAGACATTCTTTCATAAAGAGAACTTGGTATAAGAAACATGGTCATAGCTACTTACCTCTATGCTCCTCGATACTTCCATCGTCAATATTCCTATTCCAATAAATAGCATAAGCATGTTAATACTCGTACAATATTCTTTAGCCCTCCATTTAAAAGAGAAAGCCACGATATTACAATCTAACGTCCCTTCTATGCTTAGCATTAACCCAAATGACTACTTCTCACCTCCACTTATAAGAGAAATAACTTAAGTATTAAGACATGCTAGTTGTCCATGGAAAGGTTATTTTAAAATGCTTGCATGAAAAGTAGTTAAGAGTTTATAGGCTTCAAGCAAGGTTTCTTTGGTTCAAGCTCACTTTGGGTTATGGACATTAGGAGATAAAATCTGGAATTCTCGACAAAGGGCTTTAAAATAGATTTAGGCATCTCAATAGGCTATACAAGCTTAAGAAACATGCCCTTTACATCAACTTGTAGTCCCTCATTATAAAAATGTTAGCTTATCAATATTTTGAACTCTTGGGTTAGGTAGAATTTAACCAAACGAGGGATAACATAAATGGGCTATTTTTACATTAAGACATGGCATGACGTAGGCTTAGGGGTACTTGGACAGCTTTGCATATCATAATACATCAAGTACAATTAATCTCTTATATCTAAACTAACTAAACTATAACCTATTCACATAAGCAATATGTTAATTAGTTTAGATAAAACCTCCCATTAAAATTAAAGTAGCATAAAGTATAGCAAAGTTACCCATTAAGAAACTTTAAAACCTTTAAATACTTAAGCTTATGATTTACTTACTTAATACCTTTAAAAGTAAGATATAAAATTATAGAACCAAGCAAAACCTCTAAGCCAAACCTTTAGCATCCTAAAAATAGATTACCAACCAAACCTCAACACAAGACACATGGTACCAACATATATATTTAAAATCACTTTAATCATCACCCATGATTAAACCAAGTTTAATAACAACATAGCATTTTCAAAATATAGGAAAATAAATAGCAAAACAACTATAATGCCATTCGGTTTGGGCCAAAAATAGGGCATACATATTTATTTTCAACATAGGAATTTAACTACACCAAAACACAAGCTAAAACAACTTAATACGCTTCCAATTTACATTAAAAATAAATAAGTCAAATTTGGATTTTTACCTTAAGCTCTTAGGTCCTTTCAAGAGGAAATATGAAGGACCAAATGGTGGTATAGCCGTGTGGATGAAGAGCCAAAATAATAGAACTGTTTTAACCCCAAAACCGAAACATAAAAAATAATCGAAAGAAAACCCACTTGACCAACCATGGCTAAATTTGAAATACACAAAGGAGAAGAATTAAGGGTACTCTTACCTTGCTATTTTCCTCTTGAGAAGAAGGGAAATGGATGTTTGGCTTGAAGGAGATGAGAGGAGTTTGGTTTCTTGAAGAACAAAAGAGAGGAGAAGAAGAGGGGATCGGCTATGGCTTGGGGAAGAAGATTAAAACTTTATCTTTTTCTTTTCCAAGTGTAGCAAACGGGTTAAGGGACTAAAGGGAATTGATTTTAATTCTTGCCTTTTTGTGTAGCTTTGACCAACGGGTTTGGGGGGGAAAATGCTTGGGATTAGTTTTGTCTTTTTCTTTTCTCCTTTTTTGGCCTTAATCGATGGGTGCTAGGAAGAAAACAAGAAGTCAATAGCTTCCTTAGGAAGCTTATGGGTGTAAGGAGTTCAATGGCTTGCTTTAGAAGCCTATGGATGCAAAAGCTTATTGGCTTGTCCTAGAATCCTACGGGTTAAAGGAATAAATGGTTTAATTGTTTTAGTCAAAGCTTATCACATAAGCTTGGAAGATGGATGGTGGAGATCTATCCACCTCAATGATGCTTTTCACCTACCAATCCAAAGGTAGAGAATATTTGGGCCATTTCTTAAATAAATAAAATTAAAGGGCTTAAGGGAAAATATTTCAAGTCATAAAAATAATACCCTTGATTTATTTTAATAAATCATATTTAAAAAAAAAAAGATAAAACATACTCATCTTAAAATAAAATAATAAAAAGTAATAAAAATCTTTATCTCAAAATATTTAACTTAAAGAATTAATAATATGACGTAAGAACCTACGTAGTAGGACTCGGGTATTACACATCCATAATGTTTTCTTTTTGCATTTTATGCAATGCATATTTATCATGCTTCATGTTTAATTTTTCTTTGTGCAAGATGGTTGTTTAACTTACTGAGATTTCGAGTAAATCTCACCCCTTGTGGGACTACGATCATTACACTTGGAATGATAGAAGTTGTGTCAGGTCTAGAGGAGATTGAGCTAGATGGAGTGATGGATCCAACTAATTGAGGAGGAGCCAGACCTTGAGAGGAGACATGATTTAATCCTGATGTTTATAGCTCAAGTCCTTCATGCTTTAGATCGGATGAAGAGAATGACTTGACTTTAACTCTTAGTTGTACTAAGTCTATGCTACATTGGTATTTTGAACTTAATGATTTCTAATGAAGTTGAGATGTTTTTAGTTATTCTGGTGTATTTTATACTTACATCTTTTATTTTCACTGCGATTATTGCATACTACTAGTTGCATTCTAAGATTGCATTGCATATTAACTGTCATATATGGGGGTATGTAACCTTGTGTTGCATGTCCCAACGCTCTAAGTCTCCATTCCATCCCAAGCGGAGGTTGGGGGCGTCTTATAGGGCAGAACATCACACCATTGCCAACATTACCTCCAACTGATTCACGGAGGCAAATCCAACCTGAACCAGAGTTGATTTTAGAAAGAAGAATAAGGAAGAGTGGGAATCATGCTATGACTAAGGTGTTAATCAAGTGGGTTGAAGCACACGTGGAGGACAACTCTTGGGAATCTTTGGGGAAGTTGAGGAATCTTTACCCACACCTTGTGGACAAGGTCCTTTAATGGGAATGGGAATTGTCAAGGCCTCACTGTAAAGAGAGCCTTAAAGGGGAGGAGAATGTAAGGGGTTATGTGGAGGGAAGGAAGGTAACTGGGAAAGGAGATGAAGGAAATAACAGAATAACTAAAAGGGAAAAACAGTGCGTGGCATTTAATAAAACGATGTGTTTGGTGGAGAATAAAGGAAGGCTTTAGTTGAATGAAATGGGGGCGTTGCAAGCTTTAATGAAGCAATGCGTTCTAGGCAACGTAGAACGCAACAAAAGACTTAATAAAATGATTGTGTTTTGGTGTAAATAATTGTAATAAAACTATGTGTTTCACTAGTTAGTAGCCGTGGGTAAGCTCGAACTAGTGAAGTGTAATTCATTCTAAAGGTTGAAGATTGTTTTGGGAGTTTGGAGATTACTCGAGAATCTCTTCCAAGAAATGATAATTGCTTTCTTGGTGTTGTTCTTGAGTTCTTGAGTTGTTTCTTGAATTTCTCTTACATTTCTCTTCCATAATCTTGTGAGTTGTGTTGGAGATAAGCAAACCCGTGACCATAAATGAGTCATACCTTAACTGGAGTTTTAGTTAAGAGTTGAGCTTAACTGACTGGAAAATTTAAAAAGGCTTTGAGATGAAATCGAGCTTGATTTCAATATCAAGGAGCTGAGCTTGACCATAAGTAACTTGCTTGAAAATATCTTAAGAATAATCTCACTAAGCTTGTTCATTGATATTGTTGTGTCAAGTAGAATTCAATTCATATATTAGACATTTCTAATTCGAATATTTTAAATAAATCCCTTTTAAAAGTGTTGTCAGAGTTATCTTTTCATCTTGGCCTTTTGTCGTCAAATGTTCTTTGTTAAACCTGGTAAGATAAGCTTTCATGTTTTCATCCTCTTACTGCTTCATAGTGAGGAGCGGTCGGCTATCTTCTACTTTTGCTAGTCATGAACTACGTTAGGAATTGTTGGCCAAGCTCCCTGAAGCTAGTTATAGATCTCTCTTGCAAATTCTCAAACCAACTCTACGCTGCTCCTTTAAGGGTTAAACCCTGCACCAGAGGGTCATATGGGCTTTGTAGGTCTCTAGATGCTCCACCAGATCTTTGGATCCATCATAGAGGTTTGTTTGTGGCACCTTGAACTTCGACCGGAGGGGGGCAACAATTATTTTCCTATTATAGGGCTTATCCGTGCTATTGAGTAGGTTGTCAACCGACGAAGATGCTCCTAATTTCCTTGCCATGTCCTCGAATGTTTTCATGTGGTCAAGCAGGTTGTCATGCATCTTTCTCTTATCGCATCGGTTGATTTGGAATGGTCCCCCTTTGGTTGAGACTCTTCATCGCGCTTGTCTCACTCATGTGTCTTTCCCTTTTTTGATTCGGCCTCCCTCCGCTTCAAGGTGTCGTTTTCTTTCTGCAAGGCCTCCATTTTCTATGCCATCCGTTGCAACTTCTCTTCTGTCTCCTCAAATCTCTTGTCCAAATCCATACTACCATCATCCATTGTAGCTATTTCTAGTTTACGACTAGTGTGTGAGCGCGTTGTAGTAGGCTTTTTGATCTCAACTAAGATTTACGAATCCCACATATGGCACCAAGTTGTTGAAGCAATTTTATGCTTCGCTTGAGTCATGTGATTAACCTACAAGAAAAAGCAAAGCTTGGGGTCTCAGACTCGGGGAAGCCTCCAATGCTTAAGTTGGATTGGTTATATATGAGCGCAAAAAACTTTGAATGTAGAGAGAGTGCAGGGCGCACCTATCGATCTATTTATAGATTATGAGAGGCATAGTATGGCATTGCCCCTTTGAGTGCTTGATTTCTAGAATCTTACATGGCAATGCCTTTGAGTGCTTAATTCTATGAATTTAATGCGATAAATAATTATGACATTGCACTCTTTAGGCAGGGTGCACCTGCTGATTTGGTGAGCATATTTCGCTTGGATTTTCCTCTGCGTTAGTTAGTTGTGCAAAAACTGTTTAATGATGGTCGTAATTTAGATGTTCGAGTCCCATAGAGATACAGTGCGTTTTGACTTGCACGTCTATTAGTTGTTCCCACATATGTGAACCTTGTATTGTTGAGTCTTTAGTCGCCCATGGCTTTTTCTTCGCCTGGCCAGCTGGCTTAGGCCCAACAATTACAACATACATAGCGCCTAAATGATTATGACATTGCACACTTTAGGCTCAAACATTTGTAAATGAATCCTAATCTTCATACCTCTAGGTAATTGTCTCTCAACATGGTTCAACCACATTGAATGTATGCCTATAATCTCAATTCTTAGTCTAAAGTTTGCATGATCTCGAGTTGACGCCCTTCCAAAGGTTCTTAACAAAATTATTTATGGATTTGTCTTATCCATACCAATCGCGCTTCCATTGTGTATTCTGATAACTTTACCAAGAGTCCCAAGGTTAACACATCTTAAATATACTATTATTTGGTGTAATTCATTTCAATACACACTAAAGAAAATCTTACAAAACTCCAATATAACTAAATGCTTTTTACATTCCTATATTCATGAACAAGTTATGGATTGTCCTGAATAGTTCAAAAAATCGCAAATCTGTAGCCATTCTTGATAAGAGCAATACCAAAAAACACCTCTCACCACATCAACATTCTCCTCTACTATGGGTTGCAGTTACTTTCATTGTTGTTTGATGGTAAAGTACAACCCCAAATTAGGTGGTTGCCACATCAAAAATAGATATTAGCATCCCTTCTACACTCATTCCCTTGCATTTTTACACTTTAGACATGAGATGCTCTGTTGATAACCTTTGGTAGCCCTATTCCTTTTTAGTTGTCTTTGAACCAAGTTCCTATCATCATTCCTTTTCTTCCATGAACCTTGTTCTTTGTCAAAGCGCAACCCTTGAGGTACTGGCCTTTTCTATTGATCATAAATATTTTCACTTTTCTCAAAGCTTTGCTAAAAAATGGTTCCTTTGTCAACCAACTCTGAGAAATTGCGTATTTGGAAGGCCATGACTTGTTCATAGGTTTGATGATTTAGGCCTTCCTCAAAATTTTGAGCTTTCTTTTCTTCATTTGGGATTAATTATGAGGTGAGGATTGGTAGCTATATGAACCTTGCTGCATATTGGAGGACACTTGATGGGAACCAAGATGAGCCTAGTCTTAAAGATCATTTGCAACTTCCAGATGGGCCAAGAAGATCAAAGAGACAATGCAAGGATTGATGCAATCCACCTGAGATAAGTTTAGCAAGAGGCCAACATTCAAGATGGGGCTTGAAGGATGAGGATCCTGTTTTAATTCATTTGATCAGTTACGGAAGAAGGCAACGATAAGACTTAAAGGCTTTGGGCTCTTGAAGGGTTTCAACTTATTTAATTCATTTAAAGAACTTATTTTATTAGTTTAGAATAATTGAATTTATTATGGGAAGCACTTAAGGGGGCCTATGCAAGGGCATGTTGGGAAAGTTATTATTTTATTGAACTAGGGTTAGGGTTACTGTAGCCGAGTACTGTAGCACGGCACTGTAGCCGCGGCACTGTTCATCCAGGGGCACTTTTGGAAGATGGGGGGTTTATTTTGGCTAGGGTTTCATTAGGTTTTCCTTTAAATATTCTATGTAGCCTCATTCTAATCAGATTATGAAGTTTATGAAATTTGATGAATTTATTCATTGTGAGTTGAGTTTTATCTCCTCTTGTTCTTAATTGAACTTTTGAACTTATCAAAGGTAAATCACAACCTTTGTGGCGTTCCTCCTTTGTAATCTGGGTTCTTGAGACGGGTTCTTCAACGGGTCTAGATTTTAATATAATCTAGGTTCTTGAAACGAGTTCTCATCGGGTCTAGATTCTCCATCCTTGACTTGATTTTGGCTTTCTTGGGAAGTTTTCAAATTGACTGTGGGTTCAAGGGATTTCATTCCCGCGGGTTCATATCAACACTCATAGCATCCTAGTCTAGATTGACAAATTCCTTTGCTCTTGCATCTTCAACTAATTTTCAAATGAAACACTCAAATAATATCTCCTTAAATTGATGCTAATTTTCCTCCATTCTCTTGCATCTTCAATTAACTCTCAAATGAAAGCCTAAAAGAATATCTCCTTAAAGTGATACTAATTTGTCCTTGTGAGGACCATGCCAGCGAAAGATGACAGACTGCCATCCAGGAGCAAAAATGAAGGCGAAGAAGAGAGCCTTTCTTTGTCGAGTGGAAGACAAAGATTATTTTCCCTTGATTTGGTGGGAAACGAAGCAGCAGTGGTCTATAGAGTGCAGCTAGTCCAACATATGGGAGAGCATCACTGTGTAGAAAGCCTGGCACATCCTAGAGCATGCAACGGTCAAGGAAAAAACCCTTGCAAACGTACGAGCTTTTCAAAATTACACGAAAATGCTCAGAAAGTGGCAGTGACGTACGAAAAAGCCCACACTTAGTTTGAATAGTCACATCTGAAGTTGGCCTACATAAATGATTACGACTCAGCATATCATATCCTTTGAACCCAGAGGTATGGTCCAACACCATGTGGGAGACCCTTGCTCAAAGTGAGATTGAGGATTGGACATAAGCCAAGTCGTATGGATGTGCAAACCATGCCTTATCAGTCTATCTCTGTCATCCTGCAATAGGACGATCAAGACTAAAGGACTCTTATTCGAGCACATATGGAGTTAGAAAGACGTCAAAAGGACACTTGATGATCACATTCTATAAAAGGCTTAAGGTAAAAGCCAACATCTCACTTTTGAGATCGTAAACACTTGAGAGCTCTTGGAGTCGGATTCTTCGAATGAAGCAAGTGACTTCAAAGTAGACAAAAGAAAGGAGTAGCGCAATGCCCTCATAATTCTAAGGCAATGAGGTAGGTTACCTTCTAAGACAATGCCGAGGAATGAGAGGTAAATGTTGTGTGAGAATGTTATAGAATTTTGGCATATGCATACTCTGTAATCTCCCAATTTCTAATCCTGAAATAATCAATGTTTTTGCCATTATGTATATGAATATTGTTACTTGAGTGTTTTTTGAGATTTGAATACATTTTTTTTCAGAGCCATCTCTATGTGAGTAATCTTATCGTGTGTCAATCATCATGGATGAGTAGAGAGAGTCCCCGGACAATTCATGCGGTGCATCACCACGTGCTACATACATGAGAGAGTCCCCGTGATGAGTGGGGTGGGGCTGTATCGTGTTGGCCTCACTTGATAGACCAGATGAAGAATTATCCCAGCGTATCACGTGTGGTGTCTTCAAGTTGGTAGGCTAGGTAGACATTTTCCTGATGCAACATGTTTATCTCTATGTGAGAGTTGGCTTGTGTTGAGGATAGGCGAGTCGACTTGCACCATGTTGGTGGGTGGGAATGATGGTAGAGTAGCTCTCCCCCTTTTGACCCATCAGGTGATGGATGTTTGTGTTACGAATATCTATGTGATAATTGTGAACGACTATGTAATTGGTGTGATGAGTTTTACGTGCCTGAGAAGAAGTGATTCCTTGCCTTGAAGACATATATACATATATATATATATATATTATATTGAGTTTTGCGCAAAGGGTGATTCCTCGCCATATACATGCGTTCACCCATTTCATTCCATAAAATTGTTCAATGCATATTCACGAGCATTGTTTCTTATTAGCGATCTTGTCTAACTGCCTAACCTACCTAGACTTTGATATAGAGGTAGATCCAGGAGTGATACCCGAGGAGGAAGAGCCAACCCAATCCGAGCAATAGGCGTGTAGGCCTGTTTTGATCGTAGAATATGTCCACTTATGGTAATTGTATTTGTAATTATCATTTAGATGACCATATGTGTTCGGTCAGCCTTATTTTTGGGTTTATAAATCAAACAACTGGACGTGTATTATTATTTAAGCAATGAAGTAATTTGTGGATGTTGTGAGAATGTATCTTTGGTTTGTAGATTTCTAATACTATAACATTTAGCTCTCAGACTAAACCTTTACATTTCTGCTACAAATCTGATGTCTATTTCCTTATATGTGCACTTCCTAGCGCACATTGCAAGCCTAACCCGAATTAAACCTTGACTGTTGCCAACTAGTTGGCACCCTTGGCACCATGGATCATCGCTAGGTTATTTAGTGAGAAACGAGGTTCCACAGCTTGGTATCAACGTGTGTTTATGTCGCTCTGGGTAAATCCACAATGTCAAATAGGAAAACTAGCAAAAACATAGGAGTCTATCTTGGCATCATAAGCTTGAATCTTAGAGCATGATATGTGTCAAATGTGTTTAGTGAGTGTAAGGCAAGACAAAATGTGATAGGTTTGGATTTTTTGGCTAGGTTGGAGCTTGGTATGACTGAGAGTTCTGCAAGGTGAGCACCTGATAGATAGTCACGAGGGAGAGTCACCAAGGGAAGGGAGAGAAAGCGAATTAGTGAGGGAGGTTAGTCGTATTTCGAACGTACTCAAGCAACAACATGAACTTTATGCACGACATATAGAGATTTAGCAAGTTAATCTCCTAGGGAGGAGCAATGAGACTGCTCATACAAACGATTTTTGGCTTACTGTTCTAATCAAGGCGGAAAGGTGGCTCACATATATTGAAAGGACTTCTAAGGTGTGTGGATGCATCAAAAGCCAGAAGGTCTTGTATGCTAGCTATTTGATCCAAGGAGAAGTGGCACTTTGGTGGGGTGCGAACAAACAACTTCTTACCATGGAACTGGGAGCCAGGGAAAGGATCTCATAGGAAAGATTTAAAAAGAATTTGATGATCATTACTTTCATGTTATTGTGAGGCAGAAGAAATCAGAGGAATTTGCTAACTTGGTTCAATGAAGCATGCATGTTGAGCAGTATGCTGCTAAGTTTATGGAATTAGAGAGATTTGCCCCCACACCTCATTTTCACCAAGAGCATGAGAACTGAATGGTTTCAAGATGGACTACTGAGGTGAATTAGGGCTCAAGTAGCATGTCTAGAGATTAAGGATTTTCAAAAATTGGTGAATGTGGCATCCATAACTGAGCAAGAACAATGTAATTCATTGGTCATGTCCACGACCTTTATAAGGAGAATGTCAAGGAAAGCAGTTTGGGTGCTCCCCTAGAATTTCATATCTAGGATGGGAGGACGACTTCCAACTACCCTTAAAGTGCGTATGGGAGAGTGAACGTTGGTATGTGGTAGTTTTCATAGGGCTCATGAAGGAGAGTGTCATCAGATCTCAACCTTATGTGATTGTTGTAAGCAGATGGGGCACTATGCCAAATATTGCGCCAAGGCAATACCGATGCAGTGAGCAGGACATGATGGAGGACGTGAAGACCACAAACAAGTTGTTCAAGCGAGAGTGCCCACCCTCACTCGAGGAGAAGGCGACGAAGACGCTCCAGAGACCTAGGAACATAGAGTAAGTAGTAAGTAATTCTATTCGTTCCTATTTTTACTAATCCTAACTAAGGAATTAGAGTTCTTTATTAACCAAATCAAAATAGCAAGATGTAGTACACCCTGTCCGTCATAGCTTCAAGCCATTAAAACGCAGTTGACATATTAGACAGTTCAAAAATCGCTAATGACGGTTTCTTCTTAGTGGGAATAGACAGGGATAGTTTGAACAATCTCATATCCATTTTGTTAATGTTGTATTAATAATTTAAGTAAATCTTCTCTTAAGCCGGTCCATTTTACCAACACCACACACCATGATGTGGTGAACCTAGTCTGGTCTCCACATCACGGTTTTGCACCCCTTTCCCTTGTATCCCTTTCTCATGCAGATTCATTTTCTCTGAAATATCCATAATCCTGAATCATGCAAGAAAGGAGAACATTAAAATCATGAACTCGTCCAACAAAGCAGATGAATAATTACCACATACGAAAGTTTTGCAATTTGTACTACTATTTTTTTTAGGCATTCAATTTGCTTTACTGAAAACATCATACAAGATAAATGAATAAGAAGGAAAAAGAGGCGATACCAAAAGCAGAAAGACTTCGATTTTGTTTCTTGATACTGATCCCACAAAAGAAAATTATTCAGGAGTGATTTCTAAGGAGTCTCTCCTCAGACCATTGTTCCCTTCTATCCAAGATGGGTTCTTTCTTTTTTGCTCAAAAAACTATGCATATATAAATACAAGAAAACATGCAGTAAAATAAATAAGAGAAAACCTATAAATTGTGTATAATCAACGTTTGGATCCCGCGATGTACAGTGAGAGAGAGTACTGAAAGATGAGTGTGAAACCTGAGTGTATCATGAGAGGGATTTTCTAGAGAGAAATGGAAAAAAAGAAAGAAGAGGAAGAAGTGTAAAACTTTCGGTTGGTCGACTTCGTCGGCGGCACTAGGTTGTGGTACGAGGGGCGAATATGTGCACAAAGCGAGGGAGGGGAAAAAAATTCGTCAGATAGAGGCACAACTCAGGGGAGGGGAAAGAAATTCGAAATGGGTACTAGAGCTTGGGATAGAGACGAGGGAGAGTAAAACGTGCATTTTGCTTTTAGAAGGGAAAAAAAAAATCATGTCACAACTGGTGTGGTGTTGGAGAAAGAAGGGTAGATGTATAGAGGTACTCTAATAATTTTGGGATGGTTGTATGGTTTCCCCATCCCTTACTTATATACCTTGTATAACTTTGAAACACAAAAAGGATAAAAAATAAAATTAAAAATAAAAAAGTGCTCGTGCCTTGTGATTATAAAAAAAAAAAAGAGTTCCGCTTCTAAGTGGTTCGACCAATTATGTGCATATAACAACTTCCCTTTCATTTGCTGCCACGTCAGAAATATCACCAAATTAACAATAGCCTCATTCATATGGTATAACTCTCAAACTAGAAAAAGGAATATAGCAAGATCAGTTCCACCACCACCCTCAATATCTACTCCTCCGCTGCCATACACACATACATAGAGAGAAAGACTAGTGCACTACGTTTAGTTTTCGTTAACCCACCCAACAATAACCACCATCATAGCAGCCCAAAGCCCCACCATGCGCCACCACCCTTTGCCACCAAAAAAAAAAAGAAAAAAAAATTGCTGCACCATGAGATGAAAATAGCCCGACGCCGTGTCCCAACCACCCAACAAGCTTTTGTTTTTGCTCCTAAAAAACAAAGCAAAGTTTCTTCCCATGCATGACAATCCCACAAGGTTACGCTGTGCCAAAGCGCCATCACTACCTACAGCCCACAAGAAACCAGCAACTCCACCGCAAGCTTACTCTCTTCTGTTTTTTCATACCCAAAAAAAAAAAAGAAAACAGTTGTGAGCACCCTATGAAAACCACACCAAATGTTCCCACACACCATAGATTTCATGCACATGAAGCCCAAACAATGCTTAACTCAGATCTGTAGGTCACTCTCTCTTGCTCTCCTTAAAATCAAGAAGTTAGAGGATGAATGCGTGAAAGGTAGAGACGGAAACAAAAAGATGATATTTTGAGAGAAATTTAGCACGAACGGACAGAGGAAGTGAGATTTGAGAATCTCTGACGGTAGAGAGAGAAGTTTTAGAGAAGGAATTAAAGGCTGGAACAATTTTCTGCAAAATGGTTTCCGTCTCTCTCTTGTGTTCTTAGATGGTGGTGAGAATCTCATGTTGTGCATCCACATGATAATTGTGGTGGAAAGCCTACGTGTCACTTAAGATCTATATAAATTGAGAAGTGAATTCAATTCATTTTATTTTTATTCATAAAATTTAATTTATAAATTTTATTATTATTTATAAATTATTTTAACTTATCTCTAAATTTAATCGAGACATTAATTATTAGTGTGCTCTTAATTGGCAGTGGATGGAATGACGGGTTCCAAGTTCTCTCTAAAAGAAATTGCCGCTGCCTTCGCTGCGTGGAAAAAAACGCCGCTCAAGAGAAGTAACCGGACCAATCTCACATGACAGGAGTGTAAGCCCCAGATCTGTCAGTCTCTGGTAACGAGCCCTCCGTCTCTCTGTTAGAACAGACTCAGGTTCCATCTTAGCTGCTCAATCCGAAAATGCTCGTAAGTCTCTCTCTCTCTCTAGTTTAGATCTTCTCTAAAAGAATTATGAGGAAATTAAGAAAATAGTTAAATTTCTGGTGGTGATCGTGTGTGGATGGGTGCAGTTCAGGAGGTTGATAGAAGTGGAACCACCGAGCCCGGTTAGGTACTTTATCGGAGCGGCGATAATGGTGATTGGAGTTGTATTGCCCGTCGGATACATGATGTTCCGAAACAAGCGTGTCCCTTCCTCTTCCTCTTACTCCAAACAGACGTAGGTGTGCTTTTCTTTTTGGTCAATTTCGTTTTTTTTTTGTGTGTTCTGATTCATATTAGTTGGAATTTGTGCGATTTCTCTTAGACATATCAATTGGATCATTGTTCTGAATTTTACGGTTTTGAAATATTTATTATTTATATTCGAAGAGCAGGGTGTAAAAGAAAAGAAGTTTGAAATTGAAAAAAAGGACTTCCAGTTGACTGTAACTGATGCAAACAATTAGGGTTACATGGGTGGCCTTTTCATTTTATGGGAAACCACGCTGATATGGTACTTGGGTTAAGATTTTATTTTGTTCAGTTTTTTTTTTTTTTTTTTCTAAATTAAGAAATCAAATCTTGAGTTAGAAAACTTGTTTGGATACAAAATATTTCCATTGGTTACCTTATTGGTATAAAGTAATTGAAGAATTGCGTTGTGTTGCTATTTCCCCAGGAACAAAGTTTTGATATAGAGAGACCGAGAAATGGAAGCTTTGGATTCGATTTGTGGGTCATAACGTATGAAGAAGATTTACTTATCAAAAAAAAAAAAAACGTATGAAGAAGATGATTGAGAAAAAGGATTTTCAGACCCTCCAAGTACAAATGTAAATTTATTGGAAATCCTATTCTATTATATGGGGGGATTCTGACGTCATATTTGCTAAATGGTATGTGTGCATTTCAAATCATTTTTGGTCTTGGATTTTATCGTCGAGCTGATTTCATATAGTGGGTTAGATTTGGTCCATCTTTATGTCTTGGCATTTGAGCGACATTTAGCTTGCTGCTGTCCACCAATAAGCTGTTGTTATAGGAATTTCTTTAAGAACTATTTTTTTTTTATAAGTAAAGGAATTTCTAGAAGAACTAATTATCATACTTAGTTCTGTTTTTTTAGCTCTATTGAGACTAGAGTTCATTCTGTTGAGTGTTAATCGTTAGAATCCAGATTTCTGTTCAGTGTCATGCACTCTATGTTTGATAGATGGAGTAGATATGCTTTGGAGGTGTCTATGAATTCTGTTATTGCATTTTTAAAGTGTGCTATTGTGACTTAAAACTCAGTGCTCAAGTAAGGGATGTGGGAGCCCTGGAATTTATTAGATGTAAAAGCCGGGATGGGGTCAGTGTACATCTAAGATTGCTGAGTGTGAAGGATCAGCGTTAATAGTCGCTGTCAAATTGCTCAAAGATCACTTGTTTTGGTGGGAATAAGATGTTGGAATAGCAGTGAGGTATATTAAGGCTGCTTGATTGGTTGTGCTTGGCATGAAAAATGAGGTAGAATAGTGTTGAATATTAGAAAAGTATGGAAAGAGAGAGGAAGATACCTAGCAGTCACACCTAAGTTTTCCACCAACTACACTTTAAAAATCTTACCCTTAAAGAAAAAAGAAGCTAGAAATTCTAAACCAAAAATTTCGGTTTCTGTCAGCCTTTAATATAGTCTAAAAAGGTACTATTATAGTTGTGTAAGCATGTCAATAATGTTGAATTCTTGTGGTAGCATTTATTCTATTGAAGTTTTTACATAGGATTGGTTTGGGGAATTTAGCATTCCTCTTGACATCTAATTCCTCTGAATGTGATGCCTGAGAATCTGGATTCTCATAAATACGACTAAACCTACATTTGGGAATAATTAAGATTCTCATAGGATTTCTAGGAATATTAGATTCCCATATCTGGTTTTATTCCTAATCCTGGAAGGATTATTTATGCTTTTCATATTTTCCTTGTGTTTCTCTCTTCAAATGCATTCCACTGTTTAATTCAAAAGTTAAATTGAAAAGGATAGTCTAAGAAAATATAAACTGTATAATTTCCATGGTTTTTCTTTCGTTTCCAAAAATATAAACTGTTTCATTGTTTGGTTTAGTCTCTAACCAAATAACACCCATTAATTTCCATTTCGTAAAACCAGATTTAAATTCTAGGTGACTGAAAAAAAAAACTACCATTATGGATGAAAAACAAACATCTCCTACATAAATCTATTCTTTTGTTCCTCATTTTCTGTTTTCTTAGTAGGTGTTTGTCGTGTATTCACCATATATACTTATTACTCAGGCAAAACATTGCTTTTAGTGTTCAGTGGTCTGTGTTTGATAAAATTTTATTGTTGAAACTAAGCATTCCATTGGTTATGCACAAAAAACAGTTCTGCTTAAATTCCTCTTACAAGGGCAGCTCTAGAACTCTAGAGAGAAAATACCTACTGATCAACAGCCCACATTTACCAGAGCTAGGGAGACTCTCCAACTAAGCACTACATCAAAGTATACTTTTCAAAGTCAACTTCGCATTTGTTAACTTGACCAGAGGCTAGATGAAGGGTCATGAGGCTGTTAATTAATATGTGGCGCAGGTGCCAAATTCTCCACAGCTTACAACTTACAATCTTGACTCCTCTTTAATGCTTGCACGTCAATCGTTGTTGGTTTTTGAGTGTTCGTGGTAAGGACAATGGAGAGTCCAACATCCTTTTAGGGGAGGATGCGGTTTAGGCCGTTGAATACCTTGTCGCAGTCTATTTAGCTATAAAGTAGAATCTAACAAGGCGTACACTATGCTTAACGAGAGTCGTTGGAAACTGAAACTAGACAAAACAAAATAATATTGTCTTTCTAGTAGTGTCTGCATAACATCATTTGTTCCTTTCATGGATGTTCTTTACTTTGTGTAGCAACAAGGTTAATAACCTCCATGGAGATTCAGGCCATTTGTGTCTGGAATCCTCAGCTCAAGGATAGCTTGAAATAGTGTCTTCTATGTTATAATCATTATGTACAATCATTACAAGCAGGAATGTTAGAAAGAGTGCTTTTGATTAATGTGATTCTTCCTCCTTTTGACATGTAGATTCTCATTTTCAGCCTCGTAACCTCTCCTCTATAGTCTATCTTCTAAAAAATGCGACTCAAATCACCTGACTTATAAGCAGCTCTCAAGAGGAGACCAACATATTTTATGGGGAGAGAAGATACTTTTAAACACAAGATACTAGCCAAGCCCTTATATTGTGAACATGACCCACCCAAACCATCTTAGATTTCGTAAGGTTCATCTTTAAGCTAGATACAACTTCAAAACAAAGCAAAAGAGCCCTCAAAGAACGGATATGGTTTGGTTTGAATAAAAAAGGAGCAATGTTTCATCTGCAAAATGGAGGTGGGAGACATCTACAAAACCATTGTTAGAGCAACTCACAAAGAAGCCTGAGAGAAAGCCCTCAACGGCTGCCAACGTCCGACTAAGTTCTTCCATGACAATGATAAAAAGTAAAAGCGGCAATGGATCACTTTGTCTCAAGTCACATGAACTATTTAAATAACCAATAGGAACCATTCACTAGGACCTAGAGTCTAGCAATGGATACACAAAATGCTTAGTCCATAGACACCACCTCTCCCCAAAACCAATCTCTCAAGTAAATAAAGTAGAAAGTCTCAATTCACATGATTGAAAGCCTTCTCCATATCCAACTTCCATAGAATGTTTGGCATACCAGCTCAAATTCTACTATCCCAACATTCATTAGCAATGAGCATCGAATCCATGATTTTTCTCCCCTTGACGAATGTATTTTAAGGCTTTTAGATAATCATCTCCGTAATGAAGCTCAGGTGATTAGCAGAGACTTTGGAGATGATCTTATAGATCTCATTCACATGGTTGATGAGTCGGTAATCCTTCAACTCTAAGACTCCAACCCTCTTCAGAATGAGAGCAATGAAAATTGTATCTTTTTTTTTTTTTTTTTTCAATTCCCTTCCAAGAGTAAAATTCATAAAAAATCTTTAGGACACATTTCTAACAATATCCCAACAAATCTGAAAGAATGTCTCGAGAAGTCTTCTGGACCCGAAGCTTTACCTTTAGTCACTTACTGTTTTTAGAAGTAAAAATGATACCTTTAGCTATCCCTCTTATCACATGATGAACCTCTTCCTCCTCAAGCTGTTTTTCCAACAAATTTGCACTCTGATGTTCAATGGACTCGAAGGCTAAACCATCGAATTAAGCCTCCAAGTGAATTGCTTCAGAATAAGCTTTTCGTAAAATTGAACAACAATATGATCGTTGATCTTAGATTGATTTGAAAACCATTGGAATGGAGCAACTCAATGGAATTATTTTTTGGGTAAGAATTAGCCATCCGATAAAGAAATTTGGTATTAATTATCCCCTTCCTTTATCCAAAGCAGTCGAGATTTTTGTTTCCACGATATCTCCTCCATCAAGATTACCTTTTAAAGCTCAACAACAACACATCTTTTCCTTTACCTCTCCTCATTCGAGAGAGTCCCAACATCTGCCGTTCCAAACTCTGCAACTCCTCAAGAAGGGTTTTGACTCACAACATTATTGAAAACTTCCTTACTTATTTAGTCAAATCATTCTTCAAAGTTTTAAAGCTTATTTTTCAATATAAAACTTGGGGAATGGAAAATTTGATAAGATGATTACCATTGTCTCACCAAGTCCACAAATCCATCAACTTGTGATCACATTTTTTCAAACTTAAAGTATATGTGACCCTCATGGATTTCCCCTCAATCCATCAAAATGGAGAAGTGGTCTGAACATATTCTGGGGAGTCTCTTTTGACAAAGATCAAGAAATTGCACCTCCCAAGAAGGAGATACTACAAATCTATGTAATCAAGGTCAGACCTGATCGTTGGACCACATGAATGCACCCCCAACGAGGGACAAATCCACAAGATCCATGTAAAAAATAAAGGTTGAAAACTCACCTTTGTCAAACTAGGCAAAACTTGCCTGATCTCTCGCCTGGATATTGAGAGATGTTGAAATTCCCTCCAACTAGGGGTGTAAATTCAAACCGGAAAACCAGTCCTGCTTGGACCGGTTTTACCGGTTCTTAGAATGTGAAAACCGGTCGGTTCCGGTCCGGTTCCGGTTTTAGGATTTTTCGGACCGGACCGGACCGGTTGATAAAAAAATATATATAAAAAATAATATTTGTATTATTGTATATATAAGTTTTATACAAAATATTATATATATATATATTAATATATATAAGTTTATATATTATGTATAATTATAAATTTTTTTGTGAAATTTTTATATATAATTATATATATTCATATAAGAAATAATTTCTTATTATAATTTATAAATTATTACATAAAATGTTAATATTAAATTACTAAAAGTTTATAACTAATACTAATAGTCTAATATAGACTAATGACTATAGTTATACTCATAATTAATACTACAAGTTTTTACTAAAAGTTTATAACTAATACTAATATTAAATATATAGTTTATAACTAATACTAATATATAATTTATAATTATACCAATAGTCTAATATTAATACTATTATATAGTCTAATATATTTATAAAAGTATAAAACAGTTTTTTTTAATTAGTTTTTTTTTTAAACAAATTTTTAATGACAAATTGTAAAACTTACATTTAAAAAAAAATTGGAAAATCGGACCAGACCGGACCGGAAACTGGAAAAACCGGAAGTACCGGTTTAGGAGGGTAACCGGTGCGTAATCGGTTTTGAAAAATACAAAACCGGTACATACCGGTTCGGTCCTAGATTTTGTCCAAAACTGGACCAAACCGGACCGGTTATATCCCTACCTCCAATACACCAAATGACATCCTACAAACTACAAACACTAGCAATCTAGTACCATAGAAATCTCCCACATGTGAACGTCCTCGCAAGCTTTTGATAGTACATTTGTCAATAAATCTCAATATGGTTTCTTGCAAGCATCTGTCAACCTTCCAAAGTCATAGTATATTCTTAAACGGGCGTGCTTGTCAATATCATCCAATCCCCGAAATCCCAAGAGAGGATCTATGGCTTCATAAAGAAAAGTTTGACACCCCCTTGGTCGTATGTCGACTTGCACTCCCATCCTTAACTTTATGATTTGTTGAGGAAATAAGCCTCTCTTTTGGCAATTGATTTGGATATGTATGGATCGCCCGTAACAATAGCAATGAGTGAAGCCTTAAAGTAATCTTAAAGCCCTCACACGAGACTGACACTCTTGGATCTCTTTGACTTTTTCAAGCGCCTTTATATTGAGCTAGTTAGTTTTTTCAAGTTCTTGAATAAAAAAATTAATGTTGAAAAATTATAAAAATCATAAATAAATAAATAAATAAAACTTATGGATAGAAGTCTAAGACAAAGACTGGAAAAATCGGACCGAACTAGACCAGAAGTTTCGATTTTGATTATGAATCGTTCGGTATCGGTTCTCCAATTCTCAAAACCAGTATATTTCGGTTCGGTTCTAAAATATGTCCAAAATCAGATCAAATCAGACCGATTATACCCTTACTAAAAACAATTACCCAACATACATAAAAGGTAATAAGAAAAATACAATAAAATAACTGCACATCAACTACTAAAGGTCCAAATTATATATAAAAAAAAATTACAAAACAACCACTTACAAACTCCTAAACTAAAATAAAATAAATTACAACTACATTTTGCTAAATACCAAATAATCCAAGCATGAACATGCATCTAACAACTGTTTCATCACCGAAAGGATCACCTCAACTTTTTCTTCTGCCACACCACCGCCGAAAGACCAACTATCATCTCTTTTGTGTAGCAAGTGATGACACTTGGAGACACGTGGGATGGCTTGACTGAACTCATTATTAATCATTCAGCCTCCCTTCTGAGAGCCATCAACACCCTTGAGAGTGCTATGCTCTAATCTGCCAAAAGACAAACCGGCTTAGCCAAAACTCTCGTATATGACCACCCCTTCCGCCTAAGAATTCCATAGGAAGATGGCATAGTTGAAATATGACACCCATTTTGGACCAAAGCATTGCCTCTTGAAGACTCTTTCACTCTTGTATCACCACCCGAAATAGAAGATTTTGAACCAATCACTCCTAGTTGTATCAGCAAAGGATTTCCAGCCCATCCCCCTTAAACTCGTTGGGATGACTATGAGACCGTGTCTCTAGCTCTGTCCACATGCTCCGACAATACCCAAGAACCGCCCAAAAGATTTAGAAAAACGTTGTACCAGAGAAGAATGGTTATCGCCTCGCTATGATTGATAGAACCCAATGCTGCCTGTTGACACAATACAACCATCCACCGAATTCGCCAATACACACGCCGACGAGAATCGATAATGATAGACTTAACCAACCCGAGAACCCAAAAGAAAGAAGAAAACACAACATGAGGAAGAATAAAGAACGAGGAAAAGAAAATGTCAACAACGATATTTTCAATAAGAAGCATCGAAAATCAATGCAATAGGGTGAACTGTCATTGATTCCTAGAACGTGCCATCCTGAACATGATTAACTTTGCCGTTGATGAAGTCATGACTCTTGGCTGATTACATGGGTTTATCCTCAATATATTTATCAAGATATACTAAGGCTTGTTTGGACATTAAGAATATCTTAGATTATCTGTGAATAGTAATAAAATGGTCTGAATTAAGATATTTTATTGGATTTGTTTCATCAAGAAGCTCTCCACATTATTCATGGACACTCGAATATCAATAGATGTTAATGGGGTTTTAACCAATTTTGATCACAAATGAGAGCCTCCATGATTCTTGAAGCCAATGAACTCCAATAAAGACGAAGCACACGTTTAAGAGGGATGGGCTAAATGCTGAGTCGGATATAATGGTGGAAACAACATGGCCAACATGTTTTGTGCAATGCCTCAAATATAGAATTGTTAGCCTCATTAAATTTCGATCACAACAAGTCAAACTTAGGATCCAGGCTTTACAAGTATCTGATAAATACTGATTTGCCTTTGTTTTGGCAGTAGTATATCCCAAGATGGAGGATGCTTGATCTCACTTATCATACCATTGTTTCTCAACATTGCCATTACATTAATTTATGATTGTAGAGATGGGAGGGGGCTCATGTTGTCGACTAGTAGCAATAGATTTGCGTTAGAAAAACTAGATCAGGCTACACAATGGAAACAAGATTACCTTGAGTGGTAAATCTTGGATCTAGTACGGTTGTTCCACGGATTTTGATCGTTGTTCTTGTTGATCCAAAATCATCCCATCAATAGTGGAGTGTGCTACATGGTAATACCAAGCAATGCTCATAAATTCCACAACATAGATGCCGAGACTAAAGAGAACCGACACATTGAGAGAGAGATTATGTTTGGGGTGCAAGTGCCTCATCCAATGAGGGGAGGGGCTATGATAGCCCCTCTATGTGTAACTCTGGCTGGCCATTAAGGGCTAGCCATCAAGGCTCATGAAGTGGCTATTAAACCACTTCATAATCCCTAGCCAAGGGAAGGGGAAGGGGTGCCCACTATGGGCACGCCCCTTTACTACATCTCTCACTCGCACATTGTGGACAAGACATCTCAATATGTTCTCAATCTTGTTCATATTATTAGCATATAGACTATGCGATCACCGAGCACACTTGTAAAAGAAAAATGTGATCACTGTACTCAATCTCTCCAAGAGAATATTAGCATAGCAACATCCCTAAAAATATCTTGTTATGCCCCGACTCATTTGGTCACATCAGATTAAGCATCCATATTCCCTCTTGAGTCCAGATGACTCAAAACAATGCTCAATCTCAATAAAACATGATGTACTCACAGCTATGTTGCAACCCCCAAGAAGCAACAAAACATGCCGGCAGTGAGTACACACAATGATGCAAACCAAGGAGCTGGACATGCTGATCATAAAAGTGGGAATGAAGCTGAATTTGCACAAGACCCTTTGTCACTTCCTAGTGGCCCAATTACAAGACTTAGAGCCAAACGTTTCAAGGAAGCACTAAATAGGCTAATCCAAGAGAATTGAGCTGATTCTAAAAAGACCAAGATGGGCTCAAATAATAATCAAGACTTAGTCCATGTCATCAAAGGAATTGAAGAGGCTAATTAGCAAGCAGAAATATGATGTATGGTCTAACCATTAAAGGACGTGAATTTGTTGAGTTTCAAGAATATTAAATAGGAGAATGAACTTGGTCTTGCCTGGGTATGTTAAATACATTGAATTTAGTCATTTAGTCATTTTTGGCTGCCTCTAGAAGTCCAAGAGGCCTAAAAATTGTGGGACTTGTTATGTTAATATTTGTGTTGCTTTTAAAGTAGTAGTTATGACTTTTCTTATTCTTAGAGGGTTGTTCCAAGTATATAGAGGGGTTATTTCGAGTTTTAATATCAGATTTGGAATTTCATAAGCTTATTGTCTTTGTGAGGTCTTGTGTTCCTCTTGGTTCTTCAAAGAACTCTTTTAATTTATCAAGTTAATCTTGTGGCATTCAAGCTCCAAACTTATCACCTTGATTCTGATTTCTTGGTGTGGCATTTTAATCCTTTGTAGTCTTGGTTTTCATCTAGTTGGGTGACTGGTCAAGGCTCAACAAATCTTGTCTATACGATCTTGGGGTTCCAAGCCATCATCGTTATCGGGTTTCATCACAATTGTTGGTGGAGTTCATATCACACACCATATTGATATGTTTCCAAATAGTCTTTCCTTAGCCCTCATGTTATTCAGTCTCAGTCCAGTCTCTTTTCCAACAATATCTCTTTAGATTCTTGGTTATAGTTAACATGCCAAAGTAGCAGACACTAAAACATCAATATCGTAACATAGTCAAAAGTCTCCTAAGGATATAAATAAATTAAGGTCATCAATTATAACCTACAAGACTTGTGGTGAGGAAGCATGGATCCATTCACTCATATCTACTATTGGTTGTAAAAGCACATGTAGTATGAAGTATATGCTACGATGGAGTTCTCTTTCAAAAAAATAGAGCATACGTCCAATCTCAATACACCGTACAGATCTTAGTCTAGTCAATAATTCAGCGCCTAACCCGAGTCTCTCCATTTGCTCGCTATCCAAAGTGCCAAATAGGATCTCGCATCTAGTTAAACCACAAGTTACATGGATTGTGGGCTTCCCATATACGATTTAAACAAAAATAACAAAAATCTCATCTTAGCCCAACTAATGCGACATATATTTGTGTCAGCCATCTCTATATGCTACACAAGCATTAAGGGACACAATATATCATCTCCACTCGCTATCTGAGTGCCAGAGGCAATCGTGTGAGTGAGCCGATCTAAGTCTGTTGACATATATTTTTTACCATAACTCTCAAATTTATGGTGCATGTATGTGCTTACAAAAAAAATGTTTCAAGCCACGCCACATGATTATAGAACACATCAATATCATGTGCATGAAGAGCAATACCATGAGGGAGAGAAGTCATGGTCAACTACAAGCAATTAAACCACAACTCTCAAGTGGTGCTTTAGGACCATCTCTCTCCATGTGCAATCTCATATGCAGTAACCTTTAAAAAACAAATGCCTCTACCAAGAGATTCTGCTTTTATATAAAAAAATCTTTGCACAACCTTGAAGTCAGTGATTTATCACAAATATAAATCTTAAATTCTAGTCAGCAAATCCAACTGCGATTTTTAAGAATCCTCAAGGTAAACACAAATATCATTCTTCAAACTTAATTTGCAACTTTAAAGTTTCATATGAATCTCTTATACTCAACCGCATGTGAGATAACCAACATTTATTTTTCATTAAGGGTAAAGTGAATAGGGTCTTTGCCTCCAAGGACAATCACAACAATCTAGCCATTACTTCTAATGACTTGTCCAAATTGCATCACAAACTTAATTAATCAAATAAGCCACATTTACCCTCTAATGAAATCTTAACTTCTAACTCACATGAGCAAACCATAATGGAAATACCAAATAGTATAGGCAAAAAAAGATTCTTTGGTATTCACCATCTCATTAATTGTCAATGGATTTTGAACAAAAGTTCCTAGAAAATATTTTTCCTATAAACAGTTTCATAAGATATGAAGTTTGAGCTACTTTTCACAAACTCATGTTAGTATAGAAAGCCACTCATTAGATAATAACTGATAATCTAAAACAATCAGATCGTCATCTCTCTTAGGAATACACTTTTCTAGGATTGTCAATAATGTTCAAAGCACTCATTTTATTCAATAGGTCGTTATAATAACGACTAGCTACATTGGGTATCTTTGAACAAATGGTTGGTTTAGCATGAAAACAGTACCATTCATTCATTTTTTGTACAAAAATAGTACAGGCAACAATCATGCCTTCAAAGTATTTCACGCCTAAACATCACAAAAGCTAACTATTTAATTCTCCTACAAGAGTCTACTATTTAACTCCTAGAAAAAAGTTTCATCAAATGTGCAATCAATGGTCATTTAAAAGTAACTCAACTAGCTAGTGCAAAAAGATGGATTTATACCTCTATCAACTCTACTTTTCATTTGCTAATCAAGTCAACACCGAATTGGGTCTATAAGTGAAATGAATCTAAAATTGTATGTTAAGATTCCTACAATGTGAATTCAATACCTTTAGCGGAGCACATATTACAAATATTCTCTTAGTCTTTAAACGATGAGAGAATAGTGATATATTGCTACCACGCTATTTATGAGGATCTTTACATTCTAGTGAGTTTTGGGAGTCATTATTACTAGTGGTACACCCTCATTCAAATGTATACTCCCACTAATTGGTGAATTACTCCTACTATTTTCAGTGATCTTTTATAAAAAAAAATTGAAAATTTTAATATTAAGGTAATGTGGAATAAAACGTTCTTTCAAAACAAAACAAAACAAAAAATTCCAAAACATTCTTTGCAAAAAAAAAAAAAATACAAATCTTATTAAAATCCACAATAGTCCACCCTTGCTGAAAATATGAATCATTTTCTTGACTCAACCAAAAATATTCAAATTTAAATCCTCTAGATTTTCATCTGAATTGAATTCATGTGTGCACAAAAATAATCACTCAGCCTTACTAAAAGGCAAATGAACTTAATCTAAGGACAACATGTTAAAATTAAGGCTGCAAATCCATATTACATCAGCCCAAGTGTGATATACAACTACTTTACACCATAATTCACTTATAATTCAATTATCAGCAAGTCATAATACTACAAGATAACTGTTCTCATCATATACCTTTGACAATTTCGATTCAGTAAATATTTTATCTAAAATATATGTTTTCCCTTCTGATTAAAAAAAATGGAATCGCATTCATATGATGAGACAATTTTTCATTATTTCATGTCCTTAGTGTGCATGTATGGAAACTTCAACATAGAAAATGCTCATATTGCTTTTTCTTGTTGACTCTGCAAAGCAAAGGAGAAGGATTTCATTAGCGAGAAAATCTTCAATTTCTCAAGCTTCACACCCATCATCTTATGCCTCTATGACACATTTTAGTATACCATCTCTCTACTTGAGAAATAATATCACCGAGTCAATGAGTGACTATCCAACTTTTAAACCTCTAGGAATTCTCACTACCACCACTATATTCATTGAATTTTAAATCAAATTAGGTATAGACTTTTCCAATGTCGCGTTAAAAGCACAAAAAACATCACATTGGGCAAAAAATGCAGTGACAAGTGGAGAATGTGTCGACTTTTCAAATTTGAACAAGGCTTGCCCAAAAGACAGCTTCCCCTTTCCCCGGATTGACTTGACAGCAGATTTCATTGCTCGCCATCTCATGTTGAACTTTATGGATGCTTACTTAGAGTACAACCAAAGACGTTGTTCATCACGGATAAGGGATTATATTGTTACACAGCCATGCCTTTTAGCTTGAAAAACAAGGTGGCCACCTACCAATAGTTAGTCAATTGCATGTTCAGGCAGAGGATTGGGAGAAACATGAAAGTCCACAGGGATGATCTACTCGCTAAGAGTAGAACCCCTGAATAGAACTTAGCCAACCTGCATAAAGCCTTCGTAGTGCTATGGTGTTACTAGATGAATCTCAACCCGGCGAAATGTGCTTTCGGAAGCGAGTCTAGGAAATTCTTGGGCTTAGTGGTCTCGGAGTGGGGAATAGAGGCCAAACCGAAGAAGGTGGAATCCGTACTAAATATGGCCCCACCTCAAAACACTAACAATGTACAAAGACTCGCTAACAGAGTGACAACCCTCAATTGGTTCGTGTCAGATTAACGGACAAGTGTTTGTCGTTCTTCAAAGTGTTGTAGAAGGTGTAGGCTTGGGATGGTAACTACGACCAAGCGTTCGAGACTCTCAAACGATACCTCATCAGCCCACCACTCCTCAGCCAACCAGAACCCAGAGAAGCCCTAAATCTATACTTGTCAGTCCTGGTATGTGACTTCAAAGGGACCCAAAAGCCAATATACATGACTTCAAGGGGACCCAGAAGCCAGTGTATTACACCAATCGCGCTTTTCAAGGAGCAGAAGCAAGGTACCCCCGCATGGATCAACGTGCCTTCACCCTGGTAATGACTGCTCGACGGCTCCAACCATATTTCCAAGCACACCCGATATGGGTCCTGACCAAAGCCCCCTGAAGAAGATTTTGCAACAACCAGATGTCTCGAGTTGCCTAATGAACTGGGCGGTGGGGCTAAGCAAGTTCAACATCGAATACGTACCCATAAATGCTATCAAGAAGCAAGTGCTGGCAGACTTTGTAGCAGAGTTCATCAACTTCCCAAAAGAAGTCCGAGATGCACCTGCCATGAATCCCTAGTAGGTTTTCATCGATGGCTCATCCCGCCAAGCTGGAGGGAGAGTGGGGGTGCATATTGTTACAGACGCCGGAGAGGAGTATGACTATGCCATCAAATTGGCATTTAAAACCACAAAAAACGAAGCAGAGTACAAGGCACTAGTAACCGGCCTAACAATCACCGAGTCCATAGGCATTGATAAGGTGGAATTGAAGGCCAACTCCCAAGTGGTTGTCAACCAATTGCGGGAGGAGTTTACCATGAAGAGCGAAAAGTTGAAGAAGTGCTTGACGCTAGTCGGGGATACGTGCAACCACTTTCGATACTTCCAGATCCAACAAATATCAAGAGCCGAGAACTAGAAGACTGACAATTTGGCGCAAGCTGCTTTCAAACAAGAGGACTCCCCCTACCAGAGCAGATAGTGGTAAGGATGGTGGAATTGCCAGCAATATGGGTCAAAGTCTCAGAAGTAAGGTTGTGAGCTCCAAAATGAGCTTGAACATAATGAAGTACCTGGATGCCTATGAATTACTTGACGACAGGTGGGAACAAAAGAAGATCAAGAACAGAGTAGCGTGCTTCACCCTGACAGATAGAGTCTTGTATAGGTAGGAGTACCATGCCTTTCCTAAGATACCTCTCGCTTGAGGAAGCACAATACTATTGGTGAAGGTACATGAAGGAGTGTGTGGTAACCACTTCAGAGCAAAAGCGTTGGCAAGCAAGGTTTTAAGGGCAGGATACTACTTTCCACACGCCCTCAAAGACACAGAGGATTTTGTCCAAAAATGTCAGAAATGTCACGAATTCTCCTCAATACCTCACAGCCCGCCAGAGGAACTGACATCAATCACGTCTCCATGGCCCTTTCAATAATTCGGCATTGACTTGGTCTGCCTCTCCCCAAGCATGGGAGGAGTAAAGTTTTAGTAGTCGTGGGGACTACTTCACTAAGTGGGTAGAAGATGAAGCCCTGATAACAATAATGGTGAGAAACTTCACTCGTTTCCTATGGAAAATGGTCATCTGTAGATTCAACACCCCTCGTTTCATCATATCAGACAACGAGAGACAATTTGACTCGGATTTGTACCATGACTAGGGCAGAGAATTGGGAATCAAATTCAAGTATTTATCACTGGGGCACCCACAATCTAACAGACAAGTCGAGGCAACCAACAAGACATTGCTCAGAATCCTTAAGAAGAGACTCAATGACAAAAAAGGCGCCTGGGCAAAAGAACTTCCAAGGGTGCTTTTGGCCTACCGAACCACAATCAGGACTCCGACAAGCAAAACTCCATACACCCTCACTTACGAACATGAAGGTAGTGGCAACTGTCGAAGTAGGAATGCCCACTTACAAGATCCAACACTTCAATCAAGGCTCCAACGACGAGATGTTAGAATGATAGCTCGACTTGCTAGAAGAAAGAAGACTAGAGGCAGAGGTAAGGACTACAATCAACAAAAGGAGAGTCGAGTGATGCTTCAACAAGCAAGTCCAGCCAAGATAATTCAAGGTTGGAGACATGGTACTGAGGCAGACAGGGACGACTACCCAAGAAGAAGGAAAGATAGAGGCATGATGGGAAGGCCCCTACATAGTCACTGCCATGAACCACCCAAGCTTCGAGACTCCCGAGGAAAAGAGTTGCCACACCCATGGCATGCAGATCACTTGCGAAAATTCTTTTGCTGAATGTGTAAGTTATGTTTTCTTATCAAAGAATGTACAAATGATAAATAAAGTTGTGATTTTCTCTCATGAATGTGTCTCGTCTCACCCAACAACTTACCTCCATGCGAGGCTCAAACAAGAGAGTCTAGTCTCCAAGCTACTTGACCTCTCTTGTGATAGAGTGCAGGTCCAGCCCTTAGGAGTCAACAAGCGGGTGCAGATCCAGTCTCAAACTGCTCTGACAACTTATCTCCCCGTGAGGCACAAAAAGAGAAGTCCAATCCCCGGGTTGCTTGGCCTCTCTCACAATGGAGTGTGGGTCCAGACTCTTAACTTCTAGTATACTTACCTCGACTTCTGTCACGGGGAAGTATGAGTCCAGTCCCAAACTGCCTGACTACTTAGCCTCCCCATGGGTTTTAAAGAGGCGGTTTAGTCCCTAGGTTGCTCGACCTCTCTCACAGTGGAGTGCGGGTCTAGCCATTGCCTATCCGACAACTTACCTTCCTCATAGGCGTCAACAGGCGGGTGAGGGTCCAGTCTCAAACTGTCTAACAAATTACCTCCCTGTGAGGCTCAAAGGAGCATGTCTAGCCCCTGAGCTGCTTGACCTCTCTCACATTGGAGTGTGAGTCCAGCCTATCGGCTGCCCAACTACTTACCCAGACTTCTGTCACGGCAAACTGTGGGTCTAATCCCAAACTGTCATACTACTTACCTCCCTATAGGTTTCAAAGAGGCAGGTTTAGTCTCCAGGCTGTCTCTCAGGGTGGAGTGCGGCTATAGCCCTTAGCTGCCCGACAACTTACCTTCCCCGTAGGCGTCAACAAGTTGGTGCGGGTTGAGTCTCAAACTACCTGACAACTTACCTCCCCATGACGCATAAAGAGACAAGTTTAGCCCCCGAGCTGCTTGGCCTCTCTCGCGGTGGAGCGTGGGGCCAGCCACTTGGCTACCCAAGGTGAAGTATGGGTCCAACTCCTTCCTACCCGACAACTTACCTTCCTTGTGGTGTCAATAGGTGGGTGCGGGTCCAATCTCAAACTATCCGACAACTTACCTCTCCATTAGGCTCGAAGGGGCAAGTCTAGCCCCCAGGCTGCTTGGGCCCTTTCACAATGAAGTGTGGGGCCAACCTCTTGGCTACTTGACTACTTACCCCAACCTCTATCACAGCAAACTGCTGATCTAGTACTGAATTGTCTAACTACATACCTCCCCGTGCGGCTCAAAGAGGTGGTTTCAATCTCCAGGTTGCCCAACCTCTCTCACAGCGAAGTGATGGTCCAATCTTTTGACTGCCCGACATTACTCCTGGGATGACATCTCCTTCAACAAACGCTAAGCATTTACAATCGCTCCATAATCGTTGCCTCAAACCTTCACCACACTCCAACAAAACGATTCAGGTTTGCAAATTTCACACTTGTGATTGGGGACTATTTACGCTAATCGGTTTTGCTTCTGTGGCACTGTAAGCGTCTACTACTTACCTCCCCATGAAACTCAAAGAGGCGGGGGGGGGCGCCAGACAGCCTGACCTTTCTTGCGGTGGAGTACGGGTACAACCTTCGAGATTCTAACTGCTGATCTCACCCGCCACTCAGGTTTGACTCACCTCACACTTATTTTTGGAATTATCTTTGTTAACTAATCCGAGTTGTTTTAAGCATTGTTACGCAATCCCCCTATGACACACTAACTCCCCATTGGGAGATAGCAGGCAGGTCCAACCAGCTGACTAACTGACCATCTCCACTCAAGGTCACGACAAGACAAGAAGCAAGGAGAGCCTCATCCTTAACTCCTAATCCATTGCACACCCCGACAAAGGAAGCAAAGAAAAAGGTGACAAAGGGAGGGGGAAGGTAAAGAGTTTGCAAAGAAAAGAAAAAATGTCATTGATATGTATATGTTGTACAAAGAGCACAAGCTTACAAAAAAGAAAGAGAGGGGGGAAGTACAAGATCAACCAACAGGGTCGTCAGGGAAGGCATCCGGCATCAGATCCTTGCCCACAGTAACACCATGCTTTAACACAGTGACCTCCCGGGGAAGAGACTTCAGGTTCAGGGACCTCAAGTCATCCTGCGGATTCACCGGCACATGGTCCCGCATTCTCTCCAAGCCCTCTAGATAATCAAAGGACCAGGCTTGGTCTTGGACTACCCTGACCAGCTTAACCTGATCATCTAGACAGGGAACGATGTCTTGGATCTAGGTCAAGTCTGACCTCAAGTCCTGGATGATGAAGTCGTGAGAGGACACCTAATGCTCCATCTCACGCAGCTTGACTTCCAACTCCTCGACATGAAATTTCCCTGTCTACACTATAGCATGAGCCACAGCCATCTCGACCTCTAGGTCCTTCAACTGTCGAGCCTTGGACTCAAGCATGTCTGACTTACGCTTCAATGACTCGAAGAGGAACGTGTATTGGTTGTTGAGCCAATTGTATGACGAGTGTTGGAGTCGCGTTGCCTCCTCAACTTTAAGTTCTCTTCCCAAAGCTCCTGGGCCCCCTCCTTCAATTCATCAAGATCTTCCCCAAGGAGATGCTGGCCAGCCTCTTCGAGGGACTTTGTAAGATCAAACCTCATCCGAGTCATCCGACGGTGGAGTTGGTCAATCCTTTTCTACTTTCACCAACTATTGGACTCCACTTTGCTAAGGATCTCCACCAGGTCTTCTTTCTCCTTGCTCACCTGACTGGCATGCAATCTGACTAGGTTAGAAAGGGAACAGTGGGCTCAGTTCTCCTCCTCTAAAGCCCCCCGACTATCCACGATGAGAGTGGCCAACTATTCTAACCCCAACAATCACGCGAGTCAAGTCAGCAATAAGAAAAGGAAGTGGAAGAAGTAAAAGGACACGCCAAAGCTTACCCTAGAAAAGAATGCATTAAGTGTGCTCACCATCTCCCCAGATGGACTTAGCACGGGCTCTCTCAAACCCAAATTCGGCCCATGGGACCTCGCTCCCTCCTACCTTGCCCCAAGTGTAGGGAATGGAAATCCTCCCAGGCAGGACAAAGGCCTAACATAGCCTATCGCATCATCTCAACAACCTTCTCTCTGATGCCGACTTCAAGACCAACCTTCACCTCAGCCTTTGGGGAGATGATGACGACCTCTACTTCCCCCTTCACTATTAGCTTCACAGAGACCTCCGCTACTGCCTTCTCAACCTCGATCTCTGGCACGACCACGACGAAGGCTGTGATTGTGTTAGTGGAGGTCAACAAAGCCTCAGCCTTAGCCTCAGGACTAGAGCCTCATTGGCCTCCACTAACACCTTCAAGACCTCATCCTCGGGCAAAGCTGCCAATACCTCCTTGACCATTCTATAGTCACCATAGGAAACTCGCCCTCCTCTATGGCATCCACCAGGGGCGTCTCCATCGAAGTAACTTCATGCTCAAGAAAATAAGGGGACTCAAGGATAGAAACCCTATCTTCGCCAAGGTCAAAGACATCTCCGCCCTCGCCTGCCTATACCTTCCCCCTGGCGGATGAGGACCCCTCTCTACTCACGCGCTCATCTCCCTCTGGGGTGGGAATCATCTTGAAATCGACCTCATGTGGAGGGACAACGATCTTGGACTTTCTTAAGGGGCAGTCCATGGGGGACTCGTAGAAATGCAACGCCAACATCTCCTCAGCCGAAGTAAGGACCTCGGCCTTCCTCGCTTTTCCTGACAGGGTAGGAAAAGAAATGGCCTGAGAAACTAGAGGGGGGATCACAGGCCTATGGGCTTTGGCCACCACAAAAATAACTCAAACCCCCTAGGACTAGCCAACCACTGCAGAACCACTCGATGGGGTGGCAGGCAGCGTAGTCTTGGAACCAAGAGATGGCAGGGTAATCTTAGCAACCCAAGCAACAGCCTAAGATGAACTCAGCCGATGAACAACAATGGGGATGGATGGTTGCTCAGATGGGGTGGCGAAGTAGAGTTAGAACTACTATCCCCAGGCTTCTCGGCCCGAAGCTTTTTCCCCTTTCCCTCCAACGGTGGGCTCAGAAGCCTTTTGCACCCCTGAGGGGTAGTGGGTCACAAGGGGATGGCATTGTCATCGAAGCAAGCGTGTGTTGGGAGGGCCAGAATGAACTCCCGAGCAGTGAGATCTAGGAACACTCGACTGACCTCCTACAATGCCCGGCGCCAGATGATGCATCAACTAGTCAAAATCCTCCAGAGATTGGGGTGGACCTACATGGGAGCAAGACGAAGGAAGTCTAGCACGTCGTGAACCTGCCGGCAAAAAGGAACCTGCAGTCCGCAAGTAAACATGCAGGGGTATAACGCCACCCTCGAGGCATAACCCTTAGAGGCAATGACCCCTTCATGGGGAGCAGGGACCCCGAAAGAAGCCTTCAACGACCTCAAAACTATCGGAATGGTCTCTAACCTCCAACTGTACCCATCATAACATTGGGAGTCAATACGAACTTTTGGAGGGTCCAACCCCCCAGGGGTTCTGAAGGATTCAGGGGGGTTGGCAGAGCTTAATCCCTGGGGAGCAGCATAAGAAGTATTCTTGGGTGCCATGGAGACAAAGGACAGAGAGATGGGATGTGAAGCAAGAAGAAGAGGAAGAAGGAAGGATGGTGGTAGGGGAGCAAGAGGACAGGTTCGAAGGCTCGAAAAGAGAATGAAGGCAAATGGACTTAAAATGGAAGGAGGGTTGAGTTTAAATTAGCACCCAAGATGGTTGAAGTTCCCCAGACAGCGAGGGAGCATGCACTATGAGAATGAGAGTAGAAGGACACAAATCCTGCGATGCACCTTGCACGAGGTGACGCGGGAGAGAAACCTTCATACGTTATCCAAAAAGACGGAGCCAAACAGGCAAAATCAAGTGCATGACAACCTATCAAAGACGTGCCACTGAGACATTTCAAGGACAATGAAATTCCCATCGAACTTGTTAAGTCGGAATTGGCAGGGTAACTGGAAGAGGGATTCTCTTCCCAGCTAATGGGTTGAGCTTGTGCAAGACATTAAGACCTTTCTCGACCCAGGCCTCATCCTCCTGCAGCCTTAGGATCGCCAAAGGAGCTTGGCCCACAAATTGTTCCAGCTAAAAGAGGGTACATTGCATGGGAGATTAGACTGAGGGGGCAGACAGGACACGACGACCCTGACATCCCCTGTGACACCTAGCATTAAAGGATCTAGCCCGGCAAGTGAACAAGAAGCACGAACAGCCCTCCATTCTCTGACGATGGGCATGAAAAAAGGTAGCACCAATCATCCATCGTCGAGGCACCACCCTGGGAGCCAGGTTGTATGAATGGCGCCACCCCAGACTCCACGCCACAATAAAGGCCCTGACTGGGGTTACTGTGGAGGTGGCGTGAACCCCCTAACACAGAGTACAAAATGCCCCCAGAAACTTCATATAAAAAAACCGCACCCCAGGTACGAAGAACTCTCTCGAAACTCTACGATCCTCTTGCATTTTTACTCAGACATCTACTAACTTTGGCATCAGAGACTCTCTAAACCACCCCCGAGCCAGCTTCATCTCTGTGTTTGCAAGAAGGAAGACCTTGACTTGGGTTGCTGGAATCTTGCCCAAGCGAACAAAACATGATGTTAACAGATACATTAAGAGATAACATTTTCTTACAATCATTTTTCTCATTTTATGCACTCCTCTTAAACTTATCTAATCTTGCAGGGGAGGAGTACACATATCTAACCACATTACAACACATTGGGATGTCATCATCACACTTTTGCAAACCCTTATTCACAATAAGATTCAAAATATTAGCACAAGATCTCATGTACTTATATTTTCCCCGCAATACATTGCCTATCCAAAATTACCTCAAAGATTCAATTATAAGGTCATTTGAGTTTACATTAACAACAATCACAATGAATATCTTCACAATGCCCTAATCAAATAAGCACATTTTCCTGTACTTGCCAATAGTCTTCCTTCAATGATCTGGAATAAACATAAGAATTTATTTGTGTAATTTTCAATCCCTATCAATAAAATGTACAGATAGACATATAACTAAGGTTTTGTACCAATGTATATGTATCAATAGTCAAAGAGTCCTCACGTCTCTATCCTTAAAAAACTTTTTAAGGTGTCCTTTCTCCGAGGCAAACAACTTCATGCAATCTCTTGTAGTCGTGATGCAACATGAAACTTTAAATCTCAATTGAAGAGACCACCACACCTTCCTAAACCCTTGCCCGTCCACAACCCTAAATGGCAACTCATCTACAATTATCATCTCTACAATCTTCAACCTCACAACCTTTTTGCTATACTTGTGGGTTACAAGGGTCCTCATGGTATTCTCAAAACTATCTCTAACCCCCATCTCGAGTGTTACCTCACCTACCAATATTCTTTAGTACCTATGTAAATGGCACACGTTTATGGGGGGTTTTTGGGACCTGAAAGTAAATGGTTTTGCATGATTGAAGTCATGTTTCTATTTGAGTGGCAAGTTAAACTTGCCACAATAATTACATTTGGCCTTAGACTCATTCACAGGACAACCCTTTACTTTTTTAAGATGGTCCCAAACAAACAATGGATCACTCCCTTTCTAGTTTTTAGGGAGTGAACAAGTACTACAGATAGGGGCACAAAGGGGTCTTGATGTCAAGCTCTGTCTCAAGGCATCTCTCAAGTTTGTGATCAGTTCGTTTGAGTCAACATCAATAGGAGTTGATGAAGAATCCATCTAACATGTGAAAGAAAAAAATATTACAAAACACAAAAGAAAAACAAAACACAAACACAAACATAAGAAAAAAAAAAGTCTAATGCCACAAATACACAATAGTTAGTTTGCAACATGACAAATATCATAAGTCTAAGACTCTAAAATCTAAATTCTTGTTCACTCATCTTTTCACAATCTATATCACAAAAACATTGCAATGACAATAAATTCTAGTAACTAGATCACTCATTATACTTTTCTTATCTATCAACGTTTCAACATTTCAACATAGAAAATTCTTCTTATTAGCCAATTTAAGATTTTCACTCCCCACACCCTATGTGACAAACTGGGTTCACTAACAAATGAACCGATTCGCACTTTTTCCCACAACACCACACCTCCTCTCATACCCTCTTCTCAATGAAATCAAGCTGCCCCAAGACTATCTCCCCTCCTCAACTCCCCTATTCTCTGTGAAATCAAGCTCCCTTTTTCTCTGTGAATCAAGCTACCCAAGAAGATTTCCCCATGCACAAAGTCAGTGGCCTTCCTCTCCTATATGAAGCCGATCTCCCGTGTTCCTCTCTTGTAAGTCTTTACTCCTCTCTCTCATCTCTTTGTGATTCTAGGCATAGCCATTCGTGCTCCTCTCTCTCTCACTTCCTCCCATTTTTACCTCTCCCTCTTTACTCCATCTCTGTATTTTTCTATGATTCTAGGGCAAACACGGATGGCCATTTGAGCTCGATAGGTACTACGTCCAGATTTGTATAAGAGAACCCATCTCGAAGTCCAGATCTGCGCCACGGTAATATAATTTTGTCCAAAGAATCTTCTATTCAAATTGTTTCTACAATTTCATTGTGTTTTTCTTGTGTTTGTGTTGGGGTTACGAAAACAATATTGTGATTGAGTATTTTGTTCCATTGTTAGTTGGAGATCATCTCAAAAATGAAACTGAAAATAATATTTGCATTCTGTCTGACTATTCTTCCTTAATCCTTACTGCATTCATAGCTGCGAAGGAATGTAGTAGTTCTGGTCAATGTGAGTCTTTTGTTTCTCTTTATCGATTTCACTTCTTCGTTCTGGCCAAACCAATGAATTAATGATGCAACTTCCCAATGCAAGAATTTTGTTTTTTGATCAGTAAAAAAATTTTTATTGATCAAAAGAGAGACAAAAATGCCCCAAGTATACGGGACATATACAGGACAAATTTTACAGGAATTTGATAGGGCATATGGACCTGGGTGGCAATGCCTTGTCGGGACAAAACAAAACAACATAATGCTCCTTCGCTAAGAGTAGGAATCTACATTTCTCTACAAGAAAACTTCATACTCAACGAAAGGATATGCAATATGGTAATCCAATTACAAGGAACCCCACCAAAAATAAGGAAACAATGCCCCAGTAGCTTCACCTATTTACAATCTCAAGCGGCTTTTCGAGCTTCAAGTAGCCACATATGAAAAGTTATCCTCAAATTCAAGTAACCCAGAAAAGCTAACTAGAATCTTTGAAAATTCGCTTTCTTAATGACAACTTGAAGCACTTGCTAGAGCTCCAGAGCAGTAAAAGAAAAACAAACCGAAAGTCTTCAGAAAAGTCAACTTTTTTTAAATTTTTGTCTACATAAAATTGTAAAATTTGTTTAGAATATTGAGATTGAGAAACGGAAGGATATAGAGAATTGACAAAGGGGCGCACCAATATCGCTAACTAGAATGCAGTTATCCCGATTTTCTCTATACGAGATAGCCCGAAGCACAATAAAACATAAATCTTTCGACATCAAAGATTAAACCGAATGAAGCACCACAGTAATACACAGTTGAATGAAGAAATTTGGAACTGCAAAGTTACCTGGAAAGCTGGGCAGAGGGGCTCCCAAACAAAGATCTACAATGTTTTATCTTTCACGAAGAAGAAGAAGACTTTAAAGATCACCAGGAGCGCCAACAGGGAGAGACGAAAAGGGGGGAGGGGTGAAAGGGAGAACTTCAATTGTTGCGTAGAGGGGCGAGAGGCGAAAGGGAGAACGCCCGGCGCTGGGTGAGGGACGAGGGTGAATGGTTCGACTTATATTTAGACCTCTTCTAACATCCAAACGCCCAACTCTCAAATCAGTAAACTCATCTCAACTCAAAACATTTTTACACGTAAGACCCACAACATTTTTCAACTCAACACCTCTTTACATGCAGGACCCACAAACTTTTTCAATTTCTCATAAATACATCTAAACTCATCTTAGGTGGGCCCCACAGAACTCACTCCACTATCTCAACTCACTACTATTCATAGAGAGTTCAATTCAGCTCAATATCTAAACGCAGCCTTAGTCAACCGTTGCTGATGAATAGTTTTACTCTTTTAAATTATACCAGAATATGCACATTACAATTTACAATTAAAACATGATATTATATATACCAAAATCATGAACAGCATTTTGATTTATAAATTTTCAAACTAAAGCTTATACCAAAATCATTATATCATATGATTTATCACAATAAACATTAAAATGAACATGCAAATCACTCATTCATAATGGAAAATAGGGCTCTTGGTCACTATACTTAAATGATTCAAAATTTTGTTCCAGAACATCCAAATGCCTAGACATAAATAAACAAACAAACAACTTAGAATACAAGATGATAAAACACCACACTTACCATGACGGGGATGGACGAAGGGGAAGGACATTGGCGACCGAAGGGGAATCGAGATGGACAAGAGATGAGGAAGTGTTGATGGAGACTGACAGGCGATGGGTTCAGGCCACTAGAGGACTAGCAAATGGAGGGAGAGTGAGAGAGAGATAGAGAAAGAGAAAGAGAGAGGGAGAAGAGTGAGGTTAAGGTTTCTACCATTTATTAAGTCAAACGACGTCGTTTTAAGTAGCTATTTTTTTCAGCTAATGGAAATGATGACATTTGACTTATTTAAATAAAAGGGCATTGTTTTATATAAGTATAAAGTAATATATATATATATATATATATTTATATAATTGGTTCACCAGTTTAATGCTATTCCAGCTTCCCTAGACCATTCACTGACCAATTTTCCACCGATTCCGGCACCCATTAGGAGGTTTTGGTCGATTCTGGCCGGTATAGTCGGTTACTATTCACCCTTAGTCCATGTGGCTTTTTTTAGTTAATTTTTGTACCTTTTAATTAAAACTTTTACTGATTGTGATTTGTGAAATAATCGTTAAAAGGTCATCAATATCAATGACTGTTTGACAAGTCATTTAACAAGTTACATATTATTAAAAAATTTTGAAAACTTGGAAATACTAATAGAAGTAAAAAAATCATTAAAAATATTATTTTTTTATAAGGGGAAAAATAAAAATAAAAACAAATGATAAAAACCTTCAAACAAAAACTACAAGTATTATTTTTAGATCGCCAGACTCGCTCTCTCTCCTAGAGTTTTCTCTGCCTCTCTCAATAGTGTTTCTCGTCAACCTTCTACACACTCTTACTATCTCAATTGTATTTTCTTTATGGATATGGAGCAGTTGATTCATCAAACAGAAGCCCGCTCTTGGGAAGGTTTAAATCTATCTCCAGAAAATGAGCATGCCAATGGTGACCCCGAATTAGCTCTTGTCGGTAGAATAGTCGCGACTCGACCACTAAATAGAATCTCACTACATGCTTCCTTCAGAGCTTCCTTAGCAAGTTTCACATTGAAGATCTTGATGTAAACACTTTCCTCTTTACTTTCCAAAATGCTAGGAACAAAAATCGAATTCTAAGGCCAAATCCCTTGGAACTTCAAAGGGCATCTTCTCATCCTTAAAAACTGTCCAGCTGAAACCACATGGAAAGAGATTCGTCTCAACACATCACCATTCCACATACAAATCCATGGTCTCACCTGAAATCACATGACATAAAAAATGCTTACAAGACAGGAAATGCGCTTGGAACTTTCCTAGGAGTGGATGTTGATCCTCTATTTGGGTTAGCCTTTAAGAAATTCATCAGAATAAAGGTGGATTTAGATATCACTAAACCTCTAAAGCAAGGATTATGGGAACCAAGAGAAAACAATTTTAGCACATGGGTTTCTTTTGAATATGAACGTCTTTCTGATTTTTGTTATGTCTATGGAAAGATTGGGCACTCTCAAATTTTTTGCAATTCTCTAAAGTCTAATACAGAACAATTGCCATTTGGGCCTTGGCTACGTGCATAATCCCCTATTTTCATGGCAGTCAATCCTATTCACTGAGGTCAAGAAAATATTCCTAGAATGTCCATGGATTTCTCTCAGATGAAGAAAGGACTGAAGAAAGTAGGAACTTCCCAGACATTGAAATGCTGGAAAACAGGGGTTTTGATTCGTCAAACCTTATCCTACCACTCTTCCCCTCAAACAAACAATCAACAGACGTTTCAAAGGGAAAAGGGAAAGTTGTCATCAATGAAGACAACCTCTCTGTAAGAGGAAATTCTTTCATTAGAGGGAAACAGGGAAATAATTGGGATCTCTATCATACTAATAATCGGACATTTCTCAAAGACTACTCATCCAAGCCGGTTAGAGTTAGTTCCCCATATGAGCTTATTTCCAGCACAAATTCAATCGAGTATCAAACAGATACAAGCGGCAAACTGATGTAAGCAAATGCAAACGGCAAACACAGTGGAATCTCCAAAGACATGTTAGCGAAAAACCCAATGAAAATACAACTCACCTCCCAGATGTTGCCAAGGAAAAGGGAAGCCGGGCCAAAACTGTCGCTCCCAGCCCCTTGCAACGACATATTGATCGGAGCTCGAAGTAGTGTCTTTCGTGACGCTCATAATGGAATCCTCAGCGATGCCCTCTGCGAAGCTCTCAGCAAAGCCCACAGTGGGAGTTCCCAGCGAAGCCCATAGCGACGCTCACAGCGGAGCCCTCAGTGAAGCCCACAGTGGAGCTCTCAGTGAAGCCCACAGTGGAGCTCATAGCGAAGCTCATTACGGCAGGCTCAATGAAGCTCTCAATGGCAGCGCAGCAAGTGGAATCCCTCTGGATCGGATGGTGAGGATGGCCCTGTCGACTATAGCCTACAGTGACTCTCAATCTGTAATAAATGGCCCTCCAACAACCAGAAATCTCTCATTCACTTCGGGTGTAAATTCCTCTCCACCAAACCACGCCCGATCAATCACTCAAGAGATACAGAGTACTAAATCAACCTCTCAATAGATTCTCTGCAGAAATCTCAAGGGGACGGACTAGACTGACTTTACTTTTTCTCCTTCTATAAATATTGAGGAATGGGTATCCAGTTGGTTGAAGACAAATGCTGAAGTTTTTATGCGAACTAATCTGATTGGCATCTCATTGGTGGGAAGCAATAACTCACAGCAGATTTCAACTACTATCTCCCTACAGGGCCCACGAGAGAAATCAGAGAGTTTGAAAAGTCCACTTGAAGGTATGGCCCATAATAAGAAATGGAATTCTGGTCCCCCTTTTAATGCTTCAAGCCTGTTGGATCCAAAACCAAAGCAACTAGTTGTCCTCTGTCCTCACTCGGCAAACCTGAGGCCCAATATACGTTTGGTAGAGTCTTCGCTACAAGTCATTCCTCAAGTAGGTGTTCAGGATATTTCAACTTCACTAATCCCCAATAAAAGGGTGGCACCTTCAGCAGAAAAAGGCTAAAATCCTCCAAGAACAAAAGTAAAAAAAAAATAATTGAGGTAGATAACTCACAGACATATGTTGGAGATGAGGAAAAAGAAGCCGTTGGGTTGTTACTTTCTATCAAGTCAAAAGGATCATCATCTGGAAAGGTTAAAAAAATAAAGAAAGTTGCAAGCTCAAAGCCATACACTAGAGCTTCATCCAAAGCATCACTACTCGGAATATCTAAGAAAGCTGACGAGGCGGGCTCTACCATGCCTCCAACTCTTCCATGAAGTCCCTGATTTGGAATTGCAGGGGTGCCCGCCCTAAGGCAATCAAAAGTTTAAGGGCTTTTATAAATAATTTTAATCCAGATATTATCTTTTTGTCAAAAACCATGGTGTCTAATGATAGCACCTTTACTATTGTAAATAGTCTGGGTTTCCACCTTTTGTACACGTCTCCGCCTCGGGAAAAAAAGGAGGTATTTTGTTATTATGATGACCGAGTGTGGATATTGAACCGGTTCATATTAATGCTAATGCTATCTCTATTTTGGTTTACTCTGATCCTCTTAATATTCCTTGGTTAGCAACTTTTGTTTATGCCCCAACACAATGGCAACAAAAAGCAAAATTCTGGACTCATTTGGATTCAACTCATGGCTCCTTTAATGGACCATGGCTTTGCATGGATGATTTCAACGATTTATTAAGCCAACAAGATAAATATGGTCGCAGACCAATTACGTCCACATCCATAGGCGGCCTACAAAGTTTAATGGATTCTCATGGTCTCATTGATATTGGCTTCTCGGGACCTATCTTCACTTGGACTAATAATTACTTGGGAAAGGCAATGATTAGAGAACGTTTGGATCGTGGTATAGCCAATGTGAATTGGCGCCAACATTTTCCAGATGCCACCGTCCAACATATTGTCTCTTCAACTTCTAATCACAACCCCCTCGTACTAAACACTATGAAGATAAGGAAAAATCTATCTCCATTTAAATTTGAGGAATTCTGGACTCGAGAGCCATTCAACAATGTTATAATTCAAGAGGTATAGAACCATCATTTCTATGGGAACCTTGCTTTTATCCTGTGTAATAAAATCAAAGAAACAAAAAAGGCACTTAAGCACTAGAGTAAAATCCATTTCGGGAAGATTCAGACCAACATCCAGCAACTTGAGTCAGAGATAAGATAAATAATCTCCAGAGTAATCCACCGAATCAGTGGAGCTTACAGAGGGAGAAGTTTCTCCACTACAAGCTTCAATCACAACTCAAAAATGAAGAAATTCTTTGGCGACAAAAATCAAGGATCAACTGGCTCACAACAACTGACCTTAATACAAAGTTTTATCATTTATCAACGACTATTCGCTGAAGAAGAAATGAGATCGACTCAATCAAACTAAGCCCAGGTAATTGGACAATGGATCAAGATATCATTGAATCTACTTTCATATATTATTTTAAATCCATTTATACCTTTACAAATCCTATATTCCCGGAGCATCTGGAAAACCTTTTTGAAAGACAGATTTCAGAAGATGATAACAAATTCTTAAAGATGCCTTCGGAAGGGGAAATTCTTGGTGCACTCAAACAAATTCCAAAGCATAAAGCACCAAGACCTGATGGGATGACAGCTCTATTCTATAAACATTACTGGCATATTATCAAGAAAGATGTGGTCGCGGTGGTTCAAAATTTCCTCAGGAGTGGAAAACTTCTTAAACAAATAAACCACACCCACATAGCCCTCATCCCAAAAATAGTAAACCTTGTTTCCCCTCAGAATTTTCGGCCAATAAGTCTGACAAATGTCATTTACAAGATCATAACAAAAATTATGGCAAACAGGCCGAAAAAATCCCTTCCATCTATAATCTCACATTTCCAAACGGCCTTTGTACCCGGCCGCAATATCAAGGAAAATTCTATAATAGCCCATGAGATGTTCCATCATCTAAAGCATCATAAGAGGAAGAAAGGTCAAATAGCTTTAAAGCTAGATATGGAAAAGGCTTTCGACTTTATTGAATGAGATTTTCTTTATACTGTTATGAGAGTTCTGGGTTTCAACTATACTTGGATAAATCTCATTAAAGAATGCATTTCTTTGGCTTCATTCTCTATCCTCATCAATGGATCTCCAAAAGGTCTCTTTAAGGCATAAAGGGGTCTTCGACAAGGAGATCCTATCTCGCCCTTTTTGTTCATTCTTTGTACAGAGGTACTTTCAAGGCTATTGGCAAGATCAGAAGAACTGAAAAATTTGGAAGGCATTAAAATCAGCAGAGATAGCCCCACGATATATCATCTTCTTTTCACAGATGATTTAATTATCTTTGCAAAATAAAAAAGAAGGTCGATTCAGGCAATCATTAATACTCTAGATAAATATCAAGCTTGGTCTGGCCAGCGCATCAATCAAAGCAAGTCCTCTATCTACATTACTCAAAACACTAGTCAAGCTACAAGAAGAGTAATATCAGAGAATATGCCATACAAAGAATCGTCTTCAAAAATAAAATATTTGGGTAAGCTGACAACTTTTGGTAGATCCAGGAAAGAGAACTACAAAGATTTGATGGGGAAAATTAATAAAAGGCGGGATGGCTGGAAATAAAAAATGCTCTCTCAAGCTAGTAGAACGATGCTCATCAAATTAGTAGCAAGCGCCATTTCAACACATCAAATGTCAACGCATATGCTACCAAAATCAATTTGTAAGAAGCTTAACTCTAGCTTTAAAATTTTATTGTGGGGAAAATCAAATGACCAAAAGCAAAAGCTTTGCCTAAAATCATGGAAATCTATTTGCCAACCAAAAAAAGATGCTGGGCTGGGATTAAGACTGATGGAAAATATGAACGTGGCCTTGATAGCGAAGACAGGGTGAGAAATGAGCCAACCAAGCAACAATATCTGGCACAAGCTTCTATCAAAGAAATATTTGAAATCAAGCGTCTTCAAATTAGCAACCAAAAAGATAACTAATTCAAGTCTCTGGAAAGGAATTCTAAAGACAAGACCGTTACTGGAAAAAGGTACATGTTTCAAAATTGCAAATGGTTTGTCTGTGAGAGCTTGGCTAGATCCCTGGATCCCAACTATGGAAAATTTCAAACATTTTCCTCTCACCTACTCTCAAGGTCTTAGACCTGATTATTCAGACTGATAAATCTTGGAATCTCCCTTTGCTAAATTCTCTGTTTCAACAAGAAAGTATAAAGGAAATCCTTAAAATTCCTTTACCCATCTCCAATCTAGCTGAGGATTGTGCTATTTGGACTAAAACTCAAAATGGGATTTTCTCAGTTAAAAGTGTCCACCATCTTGCTTCACATATCGCAAACTACTACAGAGAAGCAATTCTAGATATCTCATGGGGGAAAATATGAAAACTTAGAATCCATGACAGGCACAAAATCTTTTTGTGGAAAATACTTTGGGATATTTTTCCAACAAGAGAGCACCTCAAAATGTTCATTCCGAACATTCCTTCCATAAATTGTCCGCTTTGTGATGAAAAAGAAGACTCTCCTACACCTATTCATTGAATGCCCCATAACCAGAATTCTCTAGAATTGCAGCAGTTGGCCCTTAAATATATCTTCTCTGGCGGTAAATTCAATGAATGATTGGTTCCAGATTATACTATATCCCTAGAAAAAAACTCGGTATTTCATCCCAAGAAGATCACCCGTTCAAAGTTTTTGCTGGTCTGATTCTAGATTTCATATGGAGGCTCCAAAATGATCAAGTTCATAATTGCAAGGAACTCTCACCTCGCAATCTTTCACAACAGCTGAATCTCTCTTATCAAAAAAATCTTCATGCATGGAAAGAAAAACTTGAATCTAAAGTGGAGAATGAATGGCAAAAACCTTACATGAATCAGTTATGTATTTCCTTTGATGCAGCAATCAGGAGTTCTTTCTCTTTAGCTTCAGCTGTAAGCAGAAATTCAACAGGAGAAGTCATCGAAATGTGGACTGAGACAAACTTTTCCAAAATCTCGGTAATGGCAGAGGCAATTGCGGCAAAGCTAGCTTTAAAAAAGGCAAAACACCTCAACCATCCTTTTATATCTCTAGTAGGAGACTCTCAGTTGGTGATTTCTTCTATTTATAAAGAATAACAAATCTGGCAAATAGCACCTATCTCGGAGGATATTGCAAACTCTTTGAAATCCCATACAGATTGGAGCTTTCACAAGATTGATCGATCCCAAAATAGACTTGTGCACTTGGTTGCGCAATGGGCAGCTACAAACTCTTTGTTTGGTAGCATTCCATTAGATATTATTCCTTATGCTATTTTGCATATTGATAGTGGGAAAGACCCCCCTCAGAAGTTTGTAATAGTATTTACCTTTTTATATTATGCAAGCTTGCTTAGGAAAAAAAAAAAACTACAAGTATTAAAATAATAAAAAAACCCTAGTAATATAAATAGTAAAATTATAGAAAAATTTATAGTAAAAGAAAAGGAAAACTTAAAAATTATTATACGAGTAGACATAAAAACAAATACTAGAAGACTTAAGGCTTATAATATACAAGATTTTGACATAAGAAAGCTTAACAAAAGAAATAAACCATATACTTTCTTAAAGTTGAAAATGGCACAAATCTTATCAAATTAGAATAATATAATTAAAATAAGGTCAAGGCTGGCTGCACGGATTGGAAGGAGGAGGGCAACCCCACACTCGGCACGAATAGTGTGCTTAAGCGAGATATCATGCTTTTTCTGGCTTCTTGTCTATACAGATCATGTTGTTTTGTTTGAAGGGCGATCAGTGGGATCCCCTTTTTTTTGTCTACTAAGCCTTACAACTATGGTTTTTATTCTTTTGTCGAATTCGAGTTCTTCATGCCATGAAGACCACCCAAGCCAAACTAAAGCTCCACAACCCCTTTTTCCCATGCAACCATTCTAATCCTAACTCTGCTTTCAAAAGACCTCATATGTATCTTTCCCAGCGACCCTACTTGTGTTGACCAGCTAAGCAATGTGACCACCGTACAATCTAAACATGTCAAGACTATTTCTAAATTTGGTATCTTCAGCTTGATTAACTTTGCCACTATTACATTGATGGAGCTGTGACTCTCGTCTAAATTATCTTAATAAATGGTAAATGTATTTCAACGATCAAATGCCCCAAGAGGCAGAAGTGGCAAAACCAAAACTAATTAACTTCTTAGAATTCGACTTGAACTGTGATACATATTTTCAAGTTTGGGAGTAAAAAGTGGATAGTGCATCTCTAACTGCTTAATCAAATTAGATGGTTCAATTGTAGAGAGAGATGGACACTTCATATAACCCTATAAACTTTAATGTTGCTTAGGATAAGCGGGTTCCGGTTATGAGTTTTGGCCGAAAAGAAATTCGGGTCGGGTACTGCATAATTAAACCCGAGTTTTTTAAAAGCAGACCAAACGTATCAAAATTGCACTGTTTTGATGAGCAAAACAGCGCCGTTTTGATACTCTTGTTAGGTTATCGCTCTCAGTCTCAATTGCGCCGCTCTAGCCTCTCTATCTCTCTCACTCATGCCAAAACCCTAGCCTCCTCTGCCGATCGAAGTTTCGCTCCATCACGATGTCGTCATCATCATGTCACTTCGTCATCTTCATCCTCGTGCGCCGATCAAAGTTAGTTTTGTTTTCTCTCTCTCTCTCTCTCTCTCTCTCTCTCTCTCTCTCTCACACACACACACACACACACAGAAACCCTATCCTCCTCTGCCAATCAAAGCTCCATTGCCTCGTGTCATCATCTACATCCTCATGCCGATCGAAGTTAGTTTCTCTCTCTCAGTTGAGCTTTTATAACTCATGGATTCTTTGTGACATTGGTGTGTGGTGGTATTTGTTAGATTTTTGGTTAGCTTAGATTATTTGTTATTATAATTGTTTTAGTTGTAATTGTTGATGGAGTAAGGGTATGTTGTTTAGCTTAGACTGCACCTAGCTTTTGGGTATGTTTTCTTCTCTCTTTGCTGATTTTGGGTTTGTTTTGATGAGAATGTTCGAATGTTTGAAGAGTATTTTTATGAGTTAGATCTGTTTAGTTGAACAAGGGAAAAATAAATGAACATTTTTCTAAGCACGACCAGAATAGCCTATTACCCTTGCCCTCTACTATGTGTTGAAATTAATCGGCAGGACTAGAATCGTGGTCTTATGTTGGAAACCAACCTAGAAACAAACAGCACCAAAACTCAGCTAATTAATTAATTAAATTCATCTCATCAAGTATGATAAGTTATAACCAAACCCAGTTTGGCTGTTGATTGTTGGATATCAAACCCAAGTACATGATTTAATTTTTTTTCTCTTTTATTGACATGAGTAAATAGTGCAATACTAGTAATTGAAGACAAAAAACCTTTGGTAACTCCACTTGCTGCTGTACCCTGCTTAATTAATTAGCAAGAGAATACTTATAAAAAAAATTAATTAGCAAGAGAATCACAACCAACAATCTGGTTTGCCTCACAATGCTTATATATATATATATATATATATATATATATATATATATATTCCTTTCTTCCAAACAACCAAGCAATTTAAACATTATAACTACTACTTTATGTAATCAGAGAAATTTAAAAATCTTTTTGGTTATCAAATGAACAGTCAAAAATTAGTCCTGAAAGGCAAAGCAAGACACGTTAAAATACAAATCAAATGATAACAAAAAAATAGATATATTTAGTTCATCTTTTTCAATTAAATATTACACATATCCTTAAAAGCAAGAGTGAAGAAAAATCTAATTATATTGATCTTTTTTAGTAACAATTTAGCCAGATATAAATTGGAGTGAATAAGGTTACGTGTGTGTGAGTCTAGAAAAAATAGCCATATATATATAATATGGTCCAAATAAACAACATTAGATAGAGTTAACATGCCAATGCCTGATAGAGAGAGTGTGGCAGATTTAGAACCCATCCCCATGCCAATCAGAGCACTTCTTATTTTTACCACTTTTCCTTGCATTGTAGAGAACAAATTTAGTGCAAAGTGACAAAGTTATGAGGTTGGAGTTTCACAATCGTGGGATACCCATGGTAATACCATGACCTTATAGTTTGTATGCCTCATCCCTGGGCCAATCTGAGCACCTCTTATTTTTACTACTTTGTTATTACTTTGAAAAGAACCAATTTACTGCAAAGTGGCAAATTTATGAGGTTGGAGTTTTTCAATCACGAGCTACCCATGGTAATACCATGACCTCATAGTATCTATGACCCATCCTCGGGTCAATCGGAGCAGCTCTTATTTTTACTACTTTGCCATTGCTTTGTTAAGATCCAATTTAGTGCAAAGTGGCAAATTTATGAGGATGGATTTTTTCAATCGCGGGCTTCCCATGGTAAACCCATGACCTTATAGTATGATGCGCCATCCCCGAGCCAATCGAAACGCCTTATATTTACTAGTTTGTCCTTGTTTTGTAGAGAACCAATTTAGTGCAAAGTGGCAAATCTACGAGGTTGGATTTTTTCAATCGATGGCTTCCCATTGTAATACCATGACCTTATAATATGTATGCCCCAGGCTAATCGAAGCACCTCTTATTTTTACTACATTGCCCTTGCTTTGTAGAAAATCAATTTAGTGCAAAATGACAAAGTTATGAGGTTGGATTTTTTCAAATGCTGGCTTCCCATGGTAATATCATGACCTCATAGTATGTATGACCCATCGCCAGGCCAATCAGAGCACTTCTTAATTTTACCACTTTTCCTTGCATTGTAGAGAACAAATTGAGTGCAAAGTGGCAAAGTTATGAGGTTGGAGTTTCACAATCGCAGGATTCCCATGGTAATTCCAAGACCTGATAGTTTGTATGCCCTATCCCCGAGCCAATCTGAGCACCTCTTATTTTTACTACTTTGTCCTTGCTTTGTAGAGAACCAATTTAGTGTAAAGTGGCAAATTTATGAGGTTGGATTTTTTCAATCGCGGGCTTCCCATGAAAATATCATGACCTCATAGTATGTATGCTCCATCCCTGGATCAATTGGAGCACCTCTTATTTTTACCACTTTTCCTAGCATTGTAGAGAACAAATTGAGTGCAAAGTGGCAAAGTTATGAGATTGGAGTTTCACAATTGCGGGCTTCCCACAGTGAACACATGACCTTATAGTATGATGCCCCCATCCCCAGGCCAATCAGAGCATCTCTTATTTTTACTATTTTATCCTTGCTTTGTAGAGAACCAATTTAGTGCAAAGTGGCAAATTTATGAGGTTGGATTCTTTCAATCGTGAGCTTCCCATTGTAATACCATGACCTTATAGTATGTACGCCTCATCCCTGGGCCAATCGGACCACCTTTTATTTTTACTAGATTTTCCTTGCTTTGTAGAGAACCAATTTAGTGCAAAGTGGCAAATTTATGAGGCTGGATTTTTTTAATCGGGGGCTTCCCATGGTAATAGCATGATCTCATAGTATGTATGCCGCATCCCCGGGCAAATCGCAGCACCTCTTATTTTTACCACTTTTCCTTTCAATGCAGAGAACGAATTGAGTGGAAAGTGTCAGAGTTATAAGGTTGGAATTTCACAATCGCAGGCTTCCCGTGGTAATTCCATGACCTTATAG